>NC_064575.1:34309250-34526694 GCF_937001465.1 Orcinus orca | reverse complement strand
GTGCCGCGGACCAGCCGGAGAAAGAGGATTTCACCGCCCAGGGTCAGAAGGGAAGGGGTAAGGAACTGAAGTAGCACCGACGGATGGGGTCAGAAGGACCAAGACAACTGATGGTTGCAAGGCAAATTTTATTGCGCTACAGTTGCAGATTATATAGACTAGAAAAAGGAAGGTTGCCAGATGGTGGTTTACATTATCTACAGACTGTCTCGGCTCAAGGTTAACTTCCCTGGGAGGAAACCCATAAACCCAGAAGCATCAAAAATAACCTGTATGTGCAGGGGGGAGACAGCTTTGCTTGTCTCATTTTACATTCTTTCTGATCTCTGGGCCCTGGTGATTTATCTCCCATGGAATGGAACAAGGAGGGGAACAAGTAGGGACAGTCCCTTCGAGCAGCGGCGGCATGCCGGGCATGTCCGTAGCCTGCTCTCAAGGCTGACTGCTTCCCACAGGTCCCCCTTTTTTATTTTTTAACTTTTGCTGCAAAATAATTCCATGAAGTTTAGTGCCGAGAGTAGTATACTGTTGCATGAGGATATGAAACAGACATGAGAAGATTAATATCAATAATAGGCAAATTATGGCCAGGGTAATAAATTCTGACAACCTTCCAGTAATCCAAGACTGAGGATTTAACCACTTTAAATGGTCCAGTAAAGTCTGAATTACATCTTCTGGCGAAATATCATCAAGATGTGCATTTTGTATATCCTGAATTTCAGCATTTAATTTCTTAAGATCAAGACTAATATTTATCTGACCAAACACTCAGCAGATGCATTTTTACTTTTTCTCATTCCCAAATACAGTCATTGTACTTTTAAGGAGTAACACACATCCATGTATACTTTGCATGACAAGCTAAACGCATCCTCAATTTTAATGCTGTCATCTGATCTCCAATCCCCAAAATTGCGTTTTTAAATTCATCTAACTTGTTATTAATCTGTAAATCTATGTGACTTTGTAAAGATAAAGCAAGACTGGTATGTTGAGATAACTGATTAGCAAAGTGAACATGATGAATACTCTGTGAAAGAGCAAGACCGGCAGTGGCCACGGTAGCAGACAGAGCAGCCGAGGCAGGTAAACTTACTATTAGCCACCCAAGAAAGCGTCTCCTTCTCTGCAAGGCTTTAGAGAGTTCCACCCATGCCTTTACTCCAGTATCTTCATACCAAGGTTCTCTCAGATGTACAGGCACCATAACATACATGGGTTGCTTTAGTATAAGCACAGATTGCATTCCTGCAGGAGGGAACATACAACTGCTAAAAGTACAATTAACACAGCTAATATTATATCCTCCTTTGGAAGAATTACCAATGTTAATAGAACCACGCAAACGTGTATATGGAGGAGTAACACAAGTTATAACAGGTGTATTGGAATAAGTTAGAGCTAGTTTCCATATATCCCAGTTCTTTTGAAATGTGATAAACCTATCTATGATGGGAATAGAAGAGATAAGAATTGGCACCTTGGTATAATCTATAGTACACGATATTTGGTTATTATTCCAAGATGCATTGCAACGTTCAAAATTGGATCCAGGAAAGTTAACGGTCATAAAAGGAGGAAATTGATTTTTTGATTTTCTGTTAAGCATAGTAACCTTATGTCCAGCTATAAATATCCCTTGTCCTCCAAGTAAACGCTTCATACAGAAATAATTTCCTGAATCTTCACCTGTAACCTTGGCTATAGTAATAGCGGAATCCCTAAGTGGTGAAGCGTATGAGATTTGACCTCTAATATTAATAGGTTGCCCATTTTATACGAAATGATGGTATCCTTAAGATCCTCTCGTCGGCTGGTAGCCGGGCATGTAAGAGTAATGTTGGTTCCTGTAAAACGAAGGATGCCTGGAGAGCCTGACAAACTAATTGATTGATCCGTTCCCTCATAAACATCTGTATGCTCATAACTAATAGCCTTTACACGTCCAGTTTCCAGATTCAATGGGCTAAGACAGACAGGATGGGTACTAAACCAGTTAGTATAATTTACAGACATATTGGTTTGTTTTATATTCCCAATAAGAGGCCCATAAACACTTATCATTGTAAAATACAGGAAACTCTGCTTCAGACCAAGATATGGGTTGTAATAGTGGAGGATCAGGTACATAGGCCCAGTCAGTTGCTGCATTAACAGAGGGAACACATGAAATGGTTGCCAACATAGCCAAAAATAAAGTTACAGGTGTAACAGGATTATTCTGTTGTTTCACTGACTCTTGAGCTCGTGAAACCAGTTGTTTAATTTGTCCCCAAGTTGGAACATCACTCCTTTGAGTCGTCCTGGCAAGTGGTCTTCTCTTCCTTTTCTCTTTCTGAATCAACACTGTCAAATTTTCCGGAGAGGTGCAGAGCTTCTTCATCTTCTGAACTAGTTGTGAGCTGTGGCGAGCCATCTGTTTGCTTGACTAAGCGCTCAGGAAACCAGCAAGGTCCAGGCGCTGATCTGGGAAAGATACACACGTGACCACGTCCCCAAATCAACACAGGATCAGGACCACGCCAAGTGCTGGTTAACGGATCTTTCCAGAGGACCTCCGGAGATTGAGAGGCCAATTTGGCTCAGCCACCAACCTTTCCCCTGCAGAGCAGCCAAATTTGTCAACAGTGAGAACATTTAAAATAAACAGAGCATGATTTATAAGGTTATGTGGTGTTGTTCTATACAATTCCCCCCTTTTTATTTTTTCAATAGTTAGCTTTAAAGATCTATTTGCACGTTCTATAATACCTTGTCCTTGAGGGTTATATGGAATGCCTGTAATATGGGTAATTTTGTAATGAATTACAAAATGTTGCAAAAGCAGCACTAGAGTAAGTGGGCCCATTATCTGTTTTAATAATTTTGGGAAGGTTCATGAAAGCAAAACAGTGTAAAAAATGAGTGATAACATGTTTAGTAGCTTCTCCGGTCTGTGCTGTAGCACAGAGGAAACCAGAATACGTGTCGATAGTGACACGAACAAACTGTAATTTCCCAAAAGACGGGATATGAGTAACATCCATTTGCCATAAATGTCTAGGTAATAATCCACGAGGATTAACAACATAATGTGGAACAGGAAGGTGAGGTAAGCATTGTGCGCATTGCTTAACAATTTGTCGGGCGGCTTCACGAGTAAGGGAAAATTGTGTGTGTAATGTAGCCGCCGACTGACGGTGTAAAGCGTGCAACGGCTGTGCTGCTTGTGAAGCAGTTTGATCATAACTTACCATAATATGAGGGTGTCCAGGACATGGACCATGAGTATCAAGAGTATGAAGATAATGAATGCAGTACATTAGCCATTCTTGACAGCATGACGAACGGAAAGGAGGAGTATGGTAAATTGGGACATGTCCTGCTTTAGGGAAAAGAGATTGAGGAGGAGGAGTAACTTCAACTCTATTCTTGGGAGGAAAATGTACAGGATAAAGATCACGTTTAGATCGAGTTAAAACATCTGCAGTCGCATTAAGTTTAGTCAATGGACCAGGCAAGTTAGAATGAGCACGGATATACAGACCTGCAACGGGACCATCATGGGAACGAATAAGCTGTTGAAGCAAACGAAAAGAGGATGATAATTCAGGGTCATTAGTATGTCCTATGGTCGCAGTCTCCAGAAGAAATCACAAGCTAATAAGATATTTACTATCAGAAAACAAATTAAAAGATATAGAAGGCAAATGTTTAAAAGACATAATGACAGCATACAGTTCAACACGTTGAGCTGAAGTCAAGGAAGTTTCTTTAATGAGGTTTGTTCCAACGTCAATGATTACAGTAGCCACTCCTGAAGAAGAACCGTCCGTAAAAACCAAAGGTACATGAGGAACAGGCTGTTGCCTAATTATAGAAGGAAAGATATGAGTTAAGTTTGTTGAATTGGATCAATTTATCAGCAGGGTAATGGCATTCCAAGGTACCTGAAAATCCTGCAAGAGCAAGACCCCATTCATTACTATGTTGAAAAAGCCAATTTTGTTGACTAACTGAATAAGGGATAATAATTTGAGAAGGTTCTATACTTATAGGTTGTAAGCATCTAGTTCTACCTTGCATTATTAAATTACTAATAAGTTCATAATAAGGGTTAATAACTTTAGAGGGTGTAGTTTTCATATGAATCTACTCAATAATTCCAACAGTTTGCCATAAGACGGCAGTAGGCACATGAGGAGTTGGACAAATTATTAAGAAAATTGGAAGGTGAGTATGAATTCTAGTTAATTGTGTAGAACTGATAGATCTATTGACTATTTATAAAGCTTGAAATCCTTCTGGAGTCATAGAGCGTGAAGAAGGATCTGAGTCACCTTTAAGAATATCAAACAAAGGCTGTAATTGAGCAGTAGTAAGTTTTAAGGAAGGCCTTAGCCAATTAATATCTCCAAGAAATTTTTGAAAATCACTTAATGTTTTTAAATTATCAACTCGAATTTGCAGTTTTTGAGGCCTAATAGTAGTGTTATCAATATATTTTCCCAAATATAAAAATGGAGATTGTCTTTGAATTTTTTTTGAGGCAATGACCAAGCCAAATGATTGTAAGGACTGTTGTAAAAATTGAAAAGCAGTCTCTAATAAAGAAATATTATCAGTGGCTAAAAGCATATCATCCATATAATGTATGAGATATAACGATGGAAACCTTTTTCTCACAGGAGTCAAGGCCTGAGCCACATATTTTTGGCATAATGTAGGACTATTTGCCATGCCCTGAGGCAATACTTTCCATTGAAATCTCCTCACATGTTCCTTAAAATTTAAGGCAGGCAAGCTAAAAGCAAAATGTTTTCTATCTTCAGGAAACAAAGGAATAGTGAAAAAACAATCTTTTAAATCTATAACTAAAAGATGATTATTGTGTGGTATGGCTGTTGGAGAGGGTAGGCCTCGTTGAAGAGCTCCCACTATTAGCATAGTTTTATTAACAGCTCTTAGATCCTGTAATAACCTATATTTTCCAGATTTTTTCTTGATAATAAAAATAGGAGTATTCCAAGGACTACTGGAAATTTCTAAATGCCCTAATTGTTCCAGTACTAATTGTTCTGCAGCTTCTCATTTCTCCTTTGTGAGGGGCCACTGGTCCACCCATACAGGGTCATCAGTCAGCCAAGTAATTGGATCAGCAGTGAGTGGAGAATCCAAGGCCCCTAAGAAAAAACCAAACCTTGTCTATCATTTTTTATTTTCACATCAATAGGAGAGACAGTTCCTTGTTGATTTGTTCCCAGACCTTTTGTGGGAAGAAATCCTTGATCCAACATCATATTAGAGACTTGAGAGTTTGGACTATAAAGTAATACTCCCATTTCTTTTAATATATCTCGGCCCCAGAGGTTTAAAGGCAGCCCAGGCAAAACATAAGGCTGGAAGTATCCTGAATGGCCCTCACTATCTTGCCATAATAAAAACTGACTACTTTGCATAGGAGAAGTACTTTGTCCTATTCCGTGAAGTTCTGTAATAGTAGGACTAATGGGCCAACGTTTAGGCCAGTGTATCTGCGTCATAACAGAGACATCAGCTCCAGTGTCTAACAAACCTGAAAAAACCTTTCCATTAATGGTTCATTTCATTTCTGGACGTTCTTTCCCTATCTTCTGAATCCAGTAGGCAGCATTAGACGATCCAAAAGCCTTTGTTTCTCTCTTTTGATGTTGTAAAATTTGTCCATGAGGTACAAAGGGCAAAAGTAGCAATTGTGCAATTTTATCACCAGGAGAAATAGTTATTATATTTTTAATAGTTTGTGCCATGATTTTTATTTCTCCTTCGTAGTCAGAATCTGTGACTCCTGGCATAATAGTTAAACCTTTCATGGTGACACTACTTCTTCCCAATAATAGTCCCATCAAACCCTTGGGTAAAGGTCCACAGATGCCCGTAGAGAGGGCCTGAGGACCCATTTCAGGAGTTAATACATATCGGGCGGAGGTACTGAGCTCCAGTCCTGCGCTTCCTGGTGTTGCTCTGGAGAGCGAGGATATTGTATGTTTTTGTTTTTGGTTAATGTCTGATTGATAATTTGAGGAGGATACACAGACATTGCCCTTATTATTTGTTGGGGCCGGGGAAGGCCCCGGGAGGAGTTCCCCGACAGTGGTGGCCCATCCTTGTGGGCCACTGAGCAACAATCTTGTGCCCAATGTTTTCCCCTATTGCATTTAGGGCATAAACCAGGGATTTTCTGACCATCTGGAGGTTTCTGAGTAGGGAAGGAAGGACTAGGCTTCGAATTAAAAGATCTACATTCTCTAGCAAAATGACCTGCCTTTCCGCATTTAAAACAAGTCTTTGTTTTCTTTTGATTGTTTTTGAACCCCACTTTAGTTAATGCTGCAGCCACAGCAGCACCCTGTATATAAGTAGGCCCAATGTCTGCACAAAGGCGAATATAAGCCTCCAATGTTCCCCGTTTTCTCCAAGGTCGAATCGCAGCCTGAGACGCATTATTAGCATTATCAAAAGCAAGCTGCTTAACTACAATTGTACCAGTGAGTCCGTCCACAATGAGTCTCCCCACCGCCTGTGACAACCTATCTACAAAATCAGCATATGGTTCATCAGGTCCCTGTCTAATTGTTCAAAGATCCTCAGTTTTGTGTGTAGAAGGTCATTTCCTCCAGGCTTGTAATGCCAAATGATTTATTTGAGGATAAACAATGAAGGGATAAGTTAATTGATCTTGTAAAGAAAGATATTGTCCTTCCCCAAACAGCATATGATAATCAACTGGAACATTATGGGTAGCATTCTTTTCTGCTTGTTCAGCAGCCCGTTCATAAAAATCAAACTTCCATATTAAATAATCTCCACCATTTAAACAAGCTCGTGCAATAGACTTCCAATCAGCGGGGGGAAGAGCTTCTCCTGTCAACCATAGCAGCAGTAAAGGGAGCAGTGGGCCCATATTGAGCACAGGCAGATTTTCAATCTTTCAAAACTTTCAAAGGGAGAGCCTGATGCTCCCTAGTAGCTTGTTGAGGATTATTAGGATCAGGTCTTTCTATGACGGGACAACAGAAAATAGGATCTTCTCCTCGTTTTATGGCTCCTTGTACAGCGCGCTGCAAGGGACTCAGCATTTTTACAGACGTAGATTTTTGAGGAAGACAGTCCTTATTAACCTGCAGCTTTTTCACTGACTTATCTATCACAGCCATTAGAAAACCATCCTCAGGATAGTTCTCTCTTTTATGTTTACAAGCCTCATCTGTTAAGTCAAAATGTTCCTCTTCATCTAAAATATTTAAATTAATTAGCTCTTTCGGTTTAGGAAGTGGCGACACAGTAGCTGATAATACAGTCTCTCCTTCTGTCAGAGGCTTATGTTTTTCTGACTTTACATTCAAATCAACACTATCATGAGAAGCATCTAAACATATTTTTATCACATTCCACAAACTATATGTAACAACAGGAGTATGAGTAGGCCCTCGAGACTCATAATAATTTTTTAAATCTTCTCCAACTTTCTGCCAGATTTCTATGTCACCAGAGCCGCCATCAGGAAACCAGGGAGATACACCATGAATATGCTGTAAAAATTCAGTCAACTGTGAGGTAGAAACTTTATTACCCCGAGCTTTAAGCATCGAAAGTAAAACCTGAGCAAATAATTCACACTACTTTGAGGCCTTTTGCCCCATCTTATTTTACTTCTGACTATTGCCTCATGGCTCTATTAGTTTCACTTTTACTGGTGGCCACACATATTTTGCATAAGGGTTCTCTTACCTGCACTTTCTTTTTCTTTTAATTGCCTTCACGCTTCAGGTCCCTGTTCGAGTGCCACTTGCCGAGGACCAGCCGGAGAAAGAGCATCTCACCGCCCAGGGTCAGAAGGGAAGGGGTAAGGAACTGAAGTAGCACCGATGGATGGGGTCAGAAGGACCAAGACAACTGATGGTTGCAAGGCAAATTTTATTATGCTACAGTTGCAGATTATATAGACTAGAAATCGGAAGGTTGCCAGATGGTGGTTTACATTATCTACAGACTGTCTCGGCTCAAGGTTAACTTCCCTGGGAGGAAACCCATAAACCCAGAAGCATCAAAAATAACCTGCATGTGCAGGGGGGAGACAGCTTTGCTTGTCTCATTTTACATTCTTTCTGATCTCTGGGCCCTGGTGATTTATCTCCCATGGAATGGAACAAGGAGGGGAACAAGTAGGGACAGTCCCTTCGAGCAGCGGCCGCATGCCTGGCATGTCCTTACCTGCTCTCAAGGCTGACTGCTTCCCACACATATGTTGCCTTGTTTAAGCCTCAAGCCCTCGATCCTTTGCTGAAATACAATAATTTCATTCCTATGGTTTTCAATACCAAAAACTCAACCTCCAGGAGGGCTAGAGTCTAATTTGTACTCCAAACCAAGTAGCAGTGCAGTTCGCTACTACTGAGGTTGGATCCATAAAGACTTCAAGACCACGTCCAGAAGACAAGTTATTATATATAATACCCTAGAAGGTCTGAAACATAATTATCATATACATAGCTGGTCCTTCAGAGCTTTTTACCTATAACATGTTTTTTGATGAAAGTTATTTAATGTACTGGAGATAACTGTGACTTACTGATCAAATATTTGAATACTTATACTTACCTGGGATTTCATTTCTGCTGAAAGAAAAAGGAAGAACAGGACTCACTAAAACAAACAAACAAATATTAGAAATGAAAGTAAAAATCTTAACACACACTATCACTTTTGGAAGCAGCATAGAGGGGCAGTAAACGGTAAAACACTGGTGAAATAGGTCAACACTCTGGGCCAAAAATCCATTATTATTATCATCAGTGACAGTACCACAACTGTGCCCTTCAGAATTAATAATCACTCCTAAGAATCTTCATTTGGCACCAGATGATGCGGTTAAGAGAAACACTCTGGGAGGTTTTGAATCAGACTTGGTTTTTTGTTAGCCAAGTTACAGGAGAATTTTTAAAGTGGGGGGAAGGAAGAAGGAAATGGACCAGAAAAAGAATTTAAGCCATCATCTATAAACCAACATAGCACTGATAGTTCCAAACATTATGTCAGACACTAAAATGACTGATATAGGCTCAAGTGGTTTATAAAACCTACAAAAAGACTACACAAGCAAAGTCCCCATTTATCTGTAGAGTTCAGAAACTAAAACAAGGAATATTTTAGCTTAAAACCTTATCTCAAGAGAATCATACACACTTCACATGAATAAAAATACCTGAAACCAAACATTTTTAGAAGCTCCAATACCCAAAATATAAAGAAAAATATTAATTCAGAAGACTCAATCAATCCATGATAATCACAAAACGGCTGGGCAATCTCTATCTCCATTCCACACTAACCATCCATCCCATGGAAGACCAAGGGAGATCAGACCTTCCAGACTTACCTTCTAGACCTTCCAGACACCTGGCTGCTGCAAAATTCTATGGAGACTCCTTGTGGAACAGCAGTTTCCCATCTCTTGTGTCTCTCCCTATCATGATCGTGATCATGCAGGAAGCAAGTCTGGCTGTGCTATTTCTTATCATTGTCTGTCACCCATCTGCAGCATGGTATTGTACAGATAAGGAAAAAGTAGTTCCCTTTCCCCCAGAAGGTTGAGGCTCAGGTACAGGGTAATTCTCCTGTGCACACAGTCATTATTTAGGCCGAGTCAGTGACTTCAACAGGCTTAATCATGTAATCAGGTTTGTTGCCAGCTGCGTAATGCTCCCACATCTGTAGATAGAGCTGCTCTAGGTCCATTGTGTATTGTTTGGTGTTGAACAGAGGGCTAGATGTTCTCTGCTTCCAGACTTTGCCACGAATTTTCTTCAGGTATTCTAGATCAGTTCCCAGTTTCACAGCTATGTCTTCATATTCTTGTCTATTTTGAGCAATAAGCTCACGACAGACTAAACAAGTGAGCTGGGAAGCTGCAACTCGGGAAGCAAGAGTCTCTCCTGGCATAGTCACCACGGGTGTCCCTGACCAAAGGACATCCATCCCTGTGGTGTGTCCATTACAGAGTGGCGTGTCCAAGCAGACATCAGCCAGCTGGCCTCTCCGAACATGTTCCTCTTTAGGAGCAACAGGTGAAAAAATGGTACAGTTCTGGGGAAGGCCCATATTTTGTGTGTACTGTTGAATATTAGGTTCTCCTACTGCTGGAAAACGCAACAGCCACAGTACACTATTGGGAACATGCTTCAGAATATTTGCCCACATCTGCAAAGTAGATGGGTCAATTTTATATAACTGATTAAAGTTACAGTACACAATGGCATCTTCCGGTAACCCGTACTGAGAACGTGTGGTTACAATAATGGTACGGGGAACCTCCTCTCCAGTGGCAGCCTTAATGTTGATCTGGGTAGTTGCCAGTCCATTGCTAAGACTGAATCCATTAATTGTTATCTGAATTTGTCCTCTGTTAATCATTTCAATAACTGCCTCTGCAATAGTATTCATAGGAATGACAGGCATATTAAGAGCTGTATTACTGTTGTCTGCGTTGTCTCCTCCATCAGGACATTTCATCTTGACAATCTGCACATCTGGGAGACTATCAAGAAATGCTTTGAGGTCCTTGCCATTCAGCACAATCCGATTGTCATAAATGTGCCCATTGGACTGAAAATCGATGACTGCCTTCTTCTTCAGGTGAGGGAACATATTAGCATGATCACCAATAAAGAAAGTATGGGGCATATAAGCCAGTTTCTCAGAATACTGCTCAGCAACTTCAGCAGGTGAAGTTTCCTGATCAGTGATGATATAATCCATGAAAAGCATGCCACTGGTCCCAGGGTAGCCCAGCCACATTGCCTGAATAGAAGCTGGCCTGAGAGCAAAGAGTTCATTTCGAGCACCCCTGGTATAACCATTCATATTTACAAGGATGTGTATACCATCTTGATGGATGCGATCAGCTGCTTTCCCATTGCATGGAATCTGAGAAAGATCAATGAAATGATGGGCTTCTGCCATCACCTTCGCTCGGAAGTTTGTGCCATCATCTGGGCTCAGGGCATAACAGAATACCTCAAATTTATCAGGATTGTGCATGCTTGGAATAGACTGCATAAGATGAGAAGTAGGATGATTCCCAAAGTCAGAACTCACGTATCCTACACGCAGTCCACCATCACTGAGCTTCAAGTCTTTTGGATGTTCGTACGGTGGTTTGTGAAGGACACTGATCTCATCCAAGCAGAGGTTCCCATGGCTCTCAGCAATAGCCTTCCTGAAGCCATGAGAAAGAGGATAGAGCATACTATGATGATGCTGCACAGAAGGCAATCTATTCTTCTCCAGCTGGTCAGCCACAATGCTGACCAACTTCTTCATTCGCTCATCATAGTCTGTCCAATCACAGACAATCTGCAGGCAATGAGCCAAATCACAATAAGCGTCAGGAAAATCAGGTTCAAGCTTCAGAGCAGTGCGATAAGAAGCAATTGCTTCTGGAATATTCCCTGAATACTTGTGAATGGAAGCCAGATTGCTGTGGGCATCCGCAAGTGCAGGGTTAATCTGAATGGCACGAGTATAACACTGCAAGCCTCCCTGAACATCCTGCATCTCCTTTAGAGTGTTTCCCATGTTACAGTAGGCATCAGCAAAGGTAGGACTGATTCGAACAGCCTCCTTATAATGCATCAGAGCTTCCTGCAGTTTTCCCTGCTGCTGCAATACACTTGCTAAATTTGAATGGGCAACAGCAAAGTCTGGGAAGACTTCTAATGCTTTACGATACAAGCGAACTGCCTCTTCAATGTTTCCTTGGTCTTTGATATTGGCTAGGTTATTCAGAGAGTCTGCATGGGTGGGACACAGCCGCAGAGCTGTATTATAACAATCTTCTGCTTCGGCAACACTGCCCTTCTCTTCCAGAGCGTTGGCTAGGTTGCAGTAAGCATCAGGGAAATGTGGTTGCAACTCAATAGCTCGCCTGTAGGTGTCTATTGCCAGATCTATCAGGCCTTGCTCATAGTATACACAAGCCAGGTTGGCATGTACCACTGCATGATTTGGGCTCAAGCTTAGGGCACAAAGGTAAGCTGCCACAGCTCTGTCAAAAATCCGTGCCTCTTGCAAGACATTTCCTAAATTGATATAAGCATCCAGAAAATTGGGGTCAAGGGTGACAGCCTTTTCAAAGTGATGAATTGCAAGCCAAATCTCCCCTTGTGCATTGAAAACACAACCAAGATTACTCCAAGCTACTGCAAAGTTCGGTTGCGTCTCCATTGCTTTCAAATAACATGCCTTGGCTCCTTCCAAGCGACCCAGGGCCTTGAGCAGGTTCCCCAGGTCACTGCGAACACAGTACAAATCAGGATTGCACTGAAGAGCAGAGACGTAAGCTTGTACTGCCCCTTCCATGTCGCCTGCTGCTACCAAAGCGGCTGCCAGGTTAATATAACCATCGATGAAATCTGGCTTGAGATGCAATGCATGCCGGTAATGCTCAATTGCTTCCTGCAACTGCCCTCTTTCCTTGTACACATTCCCCAAATTCGAATAGGCTTCTGCCAGAAGAGGGTTCTGTTTAATTGCCAGAGTACTAAAGTGGGCAGATCTGTCCAGCCTTCGACACTGGAAGTGTAGAGATGAAAGTAATAAAAGTACTCCAGTATTGTCTGGCTCTTGTCTCCACAGCTGCATGCAGTGTCTCTCAGCTGCCTCAAAATCTCCTGCCTGATATTCTCGATGTGCCAACTCAGCTAACCCTTGGAAGGAAAGCATACGTTTCGTTGGTTCTGTGCTGTCGGCCACGTTGCCCACAGAAGACGCCATCTGGAGGGTCTGCAGAGAGTGAGAAAAGGGGGTAATTGAGTCCCGCTGCCGCCACTACTGGCAAGAATGTTTCTAGAGGTAGCAAATACGAGGGCAGCAGCCATACCACTGCTTTGGCAGGCTTAAGCGGCGGCGACAGTTACAGGCACCGAACCTTAGGAACTCTGGTTGGTCATCTAACTCTCACGCTCTTAATTCTTAACCCTGCCCTCTTCCACCATTTTTCTCCTAATCAGGGAATAAAAATTACCTATACACTTGCCTTAGAAGAAATCAAAAGTCAGTAGTCCAAACACTTTTCAAAATTTTGTTTTCTGCCCAGTTGGAAAGGAAATACATGATTGACTTTACTTCATCATTCATATAGTCAATGTGGAAAACATTAGGGCCGTGAATTTCAATACAGTAAGATCAGAAAATTTTAAATTGGCCTTCCCAAACCACTAATAAGTAACCGATGTTGTATATAATGCTAAAATCTTAGAGACTGAGTTTGATATTTTAAAAGTTCTGAAAGGATTAGCTAATTTCTCATATTTCTCATGCCTCAAACCTGAGTATTACTTTTTTAAAAATAAATTTATTTATTTTTATTTATTTATTTTTATTTTGGCTGCGTTGGTCTTCAATGCTGCGTGCAGACTTTCTCTAGTTGCGGCGAGCGGGGGCTACTCTTTGTTGCGGTGCCCGGGCTTCTCATCACAGCAGCTTCTATTGTTCTTCCACAACTCTATGGGTTCCTCTTTAGGTCCTATGAAGAACCCTAGAAATTAATTCACGTAATTATAGGTTTTTGCAAAATTGTCAAAAGTGAGATATTTTAACTTCCATCAGGTAAGACCAGCGTCTCTTTCTTTGCCAATTTTCCTTCTATCATATTCTGCTATGTTGGATCATATTGGAATGGCCACAGGCTTTTTTGAAATCTGGCTAAGGAGATTTTCTTTTGTTCTGTGGTTCGCGGACCTCTCACTGTTGTGGCCTCCCCCGTTGTGGAACACAGGCTCTGGACGCACAGGCTCAGCGGCCATGGCTCACGGGCCTAGCCGCTCCACGGCATGTGGGATCTTCCCGGACCGGGGCACGAACCCGTGTCCCCTGCGTCGGCTGGTGGACTCTCAACCACTGCGCCACCAGGGAAGCCCTAAGGAGATGTTTTAAGTGAGGCTATTATGTGATTTTCAGACACCACCATATGTAATTGACTATATACTATCCCATTACAGGAATAACTTCCAGTACTCATACTGACTACTCTACTGACTTAACTAGCACAAGACACAGAAGCATAAGGACAAAAACCACCTTACAATATAGCCATGTCTTGCACTTCACAGCTCTCAAAGCATGTGCGTTTGAAGAAGAAAAAAACAACTGAAAAGTACAAAACCAGAAGTTATTCTGTGGAAAATTATTTCAATCATCAGGCATGTGAAAGATAAGTCAAAGATTCAGTTTTCATCAATGCTTAGTCAAAACGGAAATTTTCTTCTGTCAAGAATATACTCCAGAGGCTTCCCTGATGGCGCAGTGGTTAAGAAGCCACCTGCCAATGCAGGGGACAAGGGTTCGAGCCCTGGTCTGGGGAGATCCCACATGGCACGGAGCAACTAAGCCGGTGTGCCACAACTACGGAACCTGCGCTCTAGAGCCCGTGAGCCACGACTACTGAGCCTGCGAGCCACAACTACTGAAGCCTCCGTGCCTAGCGCCCATGCTCTGCAACAAGAGAAGCCACTGCAATGAGAAGACTGTGCACCGCAACGAAGAGTAACCCCCACTCCGTGCAAGTAGAGAAAGCCTGCCTGCGCACAGCAACGAAGACCCAACACAGCCAAAAATAAATAAATAAATAAATAAATAAATGAATATACTCCATGAACAATGTGTGTAATGGAATGGTGTGAATGAGTATTTTATCAGAATCCCTGTAATGCACAAACCTATAGCAGTACTGAAATCAGTAATGCATTTATAATAGTAAATATTTATGAGGAAGTAATCCTTAGAGGTTTTCTCAAAAGTTAACAATGAAAATTAATGTGACATTATCAGTAATAAATTGTGAAGCTGAAATAAACTTTTCTAAACTATTAATAACTAGAAGCAAATTCTAATCAACCATGTTACAAGAAATCTATATCTAAAAACTACAAAGTTTATTTTTTAAAATTTGATTTCGAAAATACATAAACTGTCGTATGAGGAGGCAGTTAAAGAATATATAGCTAAAAGAGTGGGGGAAAAGTTTTATAGAGACACATCTGGCAGTAGGTCATTTTTAAATGTCATTTTTCTAGATTTTGTGACACCTATAGTATTGATATTTGAAAGCATTTAAAAAATTGTAATTTTAAGATTTGCTACTTCCAGGTAGAATAAAATATTTGGAAGCAAAACAACGTTTCCACTGAGAAAAACAACAAAAAGCCAAATAAAACAGCCAGCATTCAATCAAAAAGTTCTAGACAAACCAAGAGATAGAATCATATGACTAAAATTCTAAGAAAAGGACAGATTATACAAAAATATTTATATAAGATATTGTGTATCTCTATCAGGAAAAGTCTTTATCAAGAAAAGACTTTAAAATCATCAGAATTAATATATTTTATTTATTTGTATATATTTATACATAGATATTTATATATTTATATATTTATATAAAGAACTTAAAGATAAAGCCCTAGTTAAGGCAGTGACAACAGTAGCAGTGGGACTGAAAAGAAATGGTTATATTCAAGCACATTTTGTCAGTAAAAGTCCAAGATCAAATGTCTGACTGCACACATGGGATGGATAGACGGAGTGGGAAAAATCAAAGTTAACTCTAGAGGTTCTAGTGAAGATGGGGTTGCCGTCACCCAACCCAAGGGGCTGCGATCATCCCCAAGGCCTAGGAGACTCAAAGGGAAGGTCATGGTCAGAGGCAAAGTTAATTGGTGGGAAAATAAGACTCCCAGTCTCTCCATCTCCTTATACCTCCTTATACCTCCTTATACTTTTATTTTAACATCTTTATTGGAGTATAATTGCTTTACAATGGTGTGTTAGTTTCTGCTTTATAACAAAGTAAATCAGTTATACATATGTCCCCATATCTCTTCCCTCTTGCATCTCTCTCCCTCCCACCCTCCCTATCCCACCCCTCTAGGTGGTCACAAAGCACCGAGCGGATCTCCCTGTGCTATGCGGCTGCTTCCCACTAACTATCTATTCCTTATACCAGTTTTGTTTTTCTGCTCATATACGTAGCAGCATTTCATTCAAGGGGAATGTCATTGATTTGACTGGTCAAATTAAACAACATAATTCAAGGCACATTTACAGTGGTTAGTTCCTCCACAATTTAGAAAGTCACATTCACAATTTCCCTCTTCCTACGCCGTGGAACACATTGGCCATTCCTCCAAAGTTTCCACTCCACAAAGTGGACCAGAGATGACGTGAGCCCAGAACTGAGAGCTTGGCATGAGATGGTGTCAGCCCCACGTAGAGCTCTGGCATAAGTTATAACCCAACCCAGCTCTACAGAGAGCTCTGCATGGAATCCTGGGAGTAAACTCAGCCATAATAATGGGATTCTGTTTTTCATTTGCTTTTCTTCCTTGCTTAACTTTCCCTGGCCACTCTGACAAACAAACTTTCAGGCATTCCTGGGCCACTCACTAACTTTATTCCATTTAATCTCATCCAGATTCCCAAGAAAATTACTAACTATAAGGAGGGAAATTTGGAACATGGTGACTTTTAGATGCCTGAAATATACAGGTCATTGAATCCAGTTAAGTAACAAATTATCTGGATCTCAAATACGCCAGTAGAATAGCAGACTAAGCTCAATTTAATGTACTCTTACTGGAGACAGATGTAAATTCTGGGTCAATTTTGAAAAAGTTAAAAGCACATAGCTGAGATTAAAAGAAAGAAAGGAACACCTGCATGTTTCAGAAAGTAACAGAGAAATTAAATCCAGAGAAAGAAGAGCGGACTGATGTCTGTGGGTTCCGTTCCTTAGTATAGGCCTTATGTAAATAGGGGCTGGAGCTAGAAATCTAACATTACCTTGAGGCCAGGAATTTAGACTCAGGATGGAACAATATTGAGAAGTTGGTACAGATATCCCACAGAAATTTCATGAGGAACTGCTTAGTCCATTAAGAGGGCCAAGGGCGGTGGTGAGGAAGATTGATATCTCTTGAAAACCTTCAGGTACAGAAGACATCAACACCTCTGAAAAGTAGGCCTCTCCTTCCCAGCGTTGTGATGGCCAGGTTGTCACTAACCTGTAAGGCCCTGTATGAATCAGAAACTGCAAGGAGAGTAATTCAAAGAAAAACAGATGCAGGATGGGTCTGGCAATAAATCCTAGGACCCTATCAGAAACAAAATTAAAACCACTTTAAAGGGAAATTTTAAGAAACCAGAGCAGATATATCCTAACCAGAATAGAATAATAATTCTGAGGAAGTTACTTTAGTTATTTAAGTAATATTCAATGCATTTCCATGGCCAGGCCCTTTTGAAGAATTCTAAAACATATACAAACAATTCGTTTACATCTTATATATCCCACCATCCAGAGCCAAATTCACTTAAGTACTGTACTGGTGGAAAGTCGGCAGCACTATGGAGACAATAAAAAGGTGTTTACCATCAAAAAATGTCAAGGTAAGGAAGATAATGTCTAATTTTTAATTATCCTGTGGTTTATTGAAATCTTTTGGGAACCCAAAATAGAGAAAACCTAGGAGGCAATGAAGACTTAAATATTTAGAGATTTATCAACTCATCTATAAAAGCTTTATTAATCTCTTCTTTTAATACCATTTCTGAGAGGTATAAATGTGTCCAGAGATAGGGTTGAAGAAGCCTGAGAGAATTTCAATTGTTTACTATTCTTGGTCAGCTATTAAGACCTTTCAGGAGCATCTTGATTTTCATGGCATCATCCAACAAAAAGCAGGATATTTTACAGAAAGTCCTGGTCCACTTTTTGGCTTGCTTTTGTGTTTATGTTTTTGGTTTTCTCAGATTGGGTGGTACATTAGTCTACCTATTGCATACTCCCTCATTCATGCATGCATTCATTCAAACAATATTTACTGAGTTGAGATATTTAATTAACACCCAATAAATGATGTTTAGATGAATGAATGTGCTTTTTATCAAAGTAAGTGTAAGTACTGTGAAAAATTACAGAATATTTGATCCCAGCCCCACAAAAGTGTATAATTGTGTTGAGGATATAACATATGCTGGTGAAATAACTAATATATCATATTGGACAGTCTCTAAGTTCAAAAATGAGTTTTTATAAATAATCAGAGCCTAAGGAGGACAAAGAAGGGACAGTTCATTATGGGTTGAATCTATCAATAAATGTACATTTCAGATGAGATTTGAGATTGACCTTAAAGAAACAAGAGGACTTAGATATATGAACAGAGAACAAAAAAGGCATGGTGATAGCATGTGCATAGATAGTGGGGCCAATATTTATGTTCTTCATTAAAGATAGTCAGAGATAACCCAAATGTAACTGTTCCCATGGGTCCATTCTCAGTATCCAAACAAAATGGCAAATCCTATCTTAGTAAAACTAATGAAAAACACAGTCTTTAACAAAGACATTGTGAAGGAAAAGGGGAGAGGAAGGCTTGCATCCCACACCACACAACAAAACTTATTTGTTTCATTTTCTCCTTCTGAAAATTTCCTCTCCCTCTCTCTGTACGTCTCTCTTCTCCCACATCTGGCCACACTCTACCAGCCACCTTTCCAGATCTTTCCAGAACTCTCCATCCTAGTTTCATTATGCCACAAGTTGAACATCTCACAGGTCTCCAGGACGCATCCTCATCACTTATTCCACAAAGACAAACAAAGGACACTTCTCAGGATCACGTTTCTTGGAAGGAAGAAGTCACGAGGAGTGATTATAAGTAATATAAGGTGGAGAGCAGTGACTTAAAATACCATTTTTCCTCTTAGAATGTGAATACAGGGAACTTTGGGAAACTAGAAAATCTAGAAAGGATTCATTGATAATTATTTATTTTCAATGAATAAAATAAAATGTAATAATACGGCAAAACTCTGACAGATTAACTTTTTCAAAAGTTGCTTTCACACACCTTCATTATTGGGATGTTTGATAAACACATCTTTCTTCTTTCTTTGCAGATACTGGCACCAAACTTTCAAACCATAAGAACATTCCCATAAGTCCCTTGCCAGGCAAGATTAAGGTATAACAATCCAAACAGATTTTAGAAGAAGATAACTGGTTGAAAGCACAGGGAAAGAGCTGGGTTTCTCTTTTTCAACGGTCACATAATGAGTAATGTGGGAATTGGTTTACAAAGTCTCTCTCCATGAGGGGCTAAAGTTAAGATTAGAACTTCTGAGGCCAGAAGAGCAAAATAACTACAAAAACACACATATTTTCAAGAGCCGCCCTTTGGATGTGAGGGATTGATTTTTCCCACTCTTTTTTCAGCAGCCCACCTGGTGTCTTTAGTAAATGACATAGGAGAATACAGTGTGGCCAAGAAGGCTTAGATTTCCTTAGCCCCAAGTCAGATATTCTCAAGTGGCTGTCCACTCAAATTAAAAAGAGAGATTTACAAGAGGAAACTGGATACAACTGAGTGTACTTTTATTTCAGCCCTTTACCTGAATGTTTTGTTTTGTTTTCAGTTCTCCACTGAAGTTGCCTACATTAATATATTTTTAAGAACATTTCCTTACGTTGAAGTATTCATTCAGTATATTCATTTACTATAATTGAGAAAAGCCAAATGACTTAGGCAAATTCATTTCTATATTGCCACAGCAGTGTATTGTGAACTAAATGACACCTGGCAGTTCTTTACTCAGATACTAACTCAATTAGAAGGCAGAACAAGGATACCTACCCATTCAGGGAAGGAAAGGACACTTAGCCTCTGTAGCTGTCTTAGGTCTCTTATCATCACAGTAACAAACTGAAGACTAAAAACCATACGATCATCTCAATAGATGCAGAAAAAGCTTCTGAAAAAATTCAATATCCATTCATGGTAAAAACTCTCCAGAAAGTGGGCATACAGGGAACATACCTCAACATAATAAAGGCCATATATGACAAGCCCATAGCTAACATACTCAATGGTGAAAAGCTGAAAGCATTTCCCCTAAGATCAGGAACAAGACAAGGATGCCCACTCTCACCACTTTTATTGAACAGAGTTTTGGAAGTCCTAGCCACAGCAATCAGACAAGAAAAAATAAATAAATAAAAGGACTCCAAAATGGAAAGGAAAAAGTAAAACTGTCACTGTTTGCAGATGGCATGATACATAGAAAATCTGAAAGACACTATCAAAAAACTATTCGAGCTCAAACATGAACTTGGTAAATTTGCAGGATACAAAAGATTTCTATATATAAATTTTGTATTTCTATACACTCACAGTGAACTAATAGAAAGAGAAATTAAGGAAACAATCCCATTTACAATCACATAAAAAAGAATAAAATACATAAGAATAAACCCGCCTAAGGAGGTAAAAAACCTGTACCCAGGAAACTATATGACACTCATAAAAGAAATGAAAGATGACACAAACAGCTGGAAAGATATACCATGGTCACGGATTGGAAGAATTAATATTGTTAAAATGACCATCATACCCAAGGACATCTACGGATTCAATGCAGTCTGTATCAACATATCAAGGGCATTTTCCACAGACCTAGAACAAATAATTTTAAAGTTTGTATGGAAACACAAAAGATCCTGAATAGCTAAAACAGTCTTGAGAAAGAAGAACACAACTGGAGGAATCATGCTCCCTGGCTTCAGACTGTGCTACAAACCTACAGTAATCAAAACAGTATGGTACCGGCACAAAAACATCCATCACTGGAACAGAATAGAGAGCCCAGAAAGAAACCCATGCACTTATGGTCAAAGAATCTATGACAAAGGAGGCAAGAATATGCAATGGAGAAAAGTCTGGGCTTCCTTAGGGATGGTTTCATCAATTAATTTGTTTTCTTAAATGGACCATACTTTTCCATGTCTTTGTATACCTTGTGAGTTTTTTGGTGGAACATTTGGCTTTCAAATATTATAATGTGGTGTCTATGGAAATCAGATTCTCCCACTTTCCCAGGGTTTTCTGGGCTTTGGATTGTTGAAGGCTGTAGCAGTCTGTTTGTTTAGGGACCTTTCCAAACTAGTTTTGCAATGAGTGTACTCCTTATCGTATGTAGGCACTGAAGTCTCTGTTCCTTTAGTTCATGTTTACCTAATGTTTTGACAGAGATGTCCTTGAATTCCTGCACCTAAGACAAACAAAAACAAATATACACAAGCACATCCACATGCACACTCAAAACCACACACCTCTCCCCATTGTGCAGATTGCTGGATCACTCCTTCAACATTTAGCTGACCTGCACTGAGTTCAGGGCTCAGCCCATGGTAAAAGCTTAGAGACTCCTCTGGTGTTTTCAGAATACGCATCTGATCTTGAGTATGCATGTGGCTTTCTTAATTTCTCTGGACACATGTGTACTTTTTGTATGTTCTAAGTTCCCAAAGAATCTCCCCCAACTTTTGCTCCTGCATCTTATGTGGTCTATTGTATTTCAATGCACAGTCTTCTGCCCCAGCCATCTGTGCTTTGTTAGTTCACCTTGCACTTTTTTTGAGCAATGACTGCTGCTTTTCCAGACTGTGTTCCAGGTTAGCTAAGACAGAGATAAGCATCTTGTGTCAGTCCTTCAGGTAACTCCCAGACAGGTTAGAACAGATACACATAATAATCCGAGAGTATGGTCTCTTCTGCTCCCTCCTGAAGCAGGATTGAGGGTCCCATACTAGGAATGGTCTGCTGCTACTTTAAGACTATCACTGCGTTAAGACCCCACCACTTTAAGACCATCACTACACTAACAGTAGATGGGGCAAGGGCAAGTAAAAATGCCACAAAGCTTTCCTGCCATTTTCAAATTGCCTCTTCCCTGGTTCAGTATGTGTTTGGTTGCTGTAAATCTTTGCCTGATTTCAGGACTAAGAGAAACTCAAGGAACCCCACAACAAGAAACAGTATGATCAAACTCTCAGATGCCAAAAGACAGAGAAAGAATCTTTTCTCCCAAAGGAGAAAGAAACAACAAATTTGTTACAAAGCAGGGATCCTCAAAAAGATTCATAGCTAATTTCCTATCTGAAACCACGGAAACAAGAGGCCAGACATATTTAAAATGCTGAAAGAAAAAAACTCTCCACCAAGAATTCTATATTTGGCCAAACTGGTTTCAAAACTTAGGGAGAAATTAACACATTCCCAGATGAACAAAGGCTGAGGGCGTTTGTTTTACAACTTCCTAACACTGCCCTATGACAAATGCTAAACTGAACCTTCAGGTTGAAATGAAAGGACACTAGACAGCAACTCGAAGCTGTATAAAGAAATAGAAATCTCCAGTAAAGATAAATACATGGGCAGATACTAAAGCCAGTATTGTGCTACTGGCTTGTAACTCTACTTTTTATTTCTCACATGATTGAAAAAACAAATGCATAAAATAATCATAAATCCACGTTATTGGGCTCACAAAGTATAAAGGTGTAATTTGTGACAACAATAATGTAAGGAGGAGGAATGGAACTGTAGAGGAACAGAGTTTCTGTGTGCTCTTGAAGTTGGTTCCAATTCAAATGATATTGGTTGAACTTTAGAAGGGTAAATGTAATCTTCTCGATAACCACAAAGAAAATATCAATAGACTATATGCAAAAAGAAATGAAAAAGGAATCAAGAGTTCACTACAACAAAATCGGCTAAGCACAGAAGAAGTCAGTAATGGAGTAAATGAGGGACAAAAAATGCATAAGACATACAGAAAACAACCAGGAAACAGACAGAATTAAGTTCTTCCTCATCAGTAATTTTTAAAAGAGTGGATTAAGCTCTCCAATAAAAAGATAAATATTGGCAGAATGGACTTTAAAAACATCCATAATCCAAGTATATGCTGTCCGCAAAAAACTCACTTGATTTCAAGAGACACAAGTTGGTTGAAAGTTAAAGCACAGAATAAAATATCCCATGCAAATAGTAACAAAAAGAAAGAAAGAGAGAGAAAGAAAAAGGAAGGAAGGAAGGAAGGAAGGAAGGAAGGAAGATAGATCTGGGATGGCTACATTAATATCACACAAAATAAGCTTTAAATCAAAAACTATCACAAGAGGAAAAGGAGGCCACTATATGTTGATAACAAGTTCAATCTATCAAGAAGATATAACAACTATACACATATATGTACCAAACATCCCCCAAATAGTGAAGCAGACATTGACAGAATTGAAGGAAGAAATAGATAGTTCTAAAATAATAGTTGGAGATCAATACCTTGCTTTCAATAATGGATAACACATCTAGACAGAAGATCAGTAGAGAGGTAGGGGGACTGAATAACACATTTAACCGACTAAGCCTAACAGCCATATATAGATCACTCCACTCAACAACAGCAGAATACACATTTTTCTCAAGTACACGTGGAACATTCTCCAGGAAAGACCATATGTTACGCCACAATACAAGTACCAATACATTTTTAAGAAACTGAAATCATACAAAGTATCTTCTTTAGCCACAGTGAAATGAAGGTAGAAATCAATAACAGAACCATTGGTAGCCATTTCCCATCATGCCTGCCACACATGATATAAAGCAATGAAGGGAAAAACATAACTGACCATTTAGAAAAGTGGGAAAGAGGACATACCATTGACACAGAGTGTGTGCTGTTTCCCGTTGTCAGGGATAGAAATAAATTAGCATCATTTATTCATTAGTGTGTTAATTTCTTGGTCAATCATTGCGCAGCCAGTGTTTCTGCCTGATGGGAAGTTTTCGTATACTCAGTGTTGAGCGGAGACAACCTTGAAAGGGACATTTAAAAGGATTATACTGTGATGGGCTTAGCAGTACCCTTCCTCCTATGCCAGTATTTAGGCTGGGGTATTTCCATGCAGTGTGTACAATCGTAGGCCCCAGGTCACCAGAATTTAGTTGGATTCGTTTTGTTAATACATTCCCTCAGTACTTTGTCTTTTATTTGACTGGTGCATTTACTTCATTCTTTATTATCACTGCGAAACAACTTTGTTTCCTGTTCAGATGCCAAAAAGTGGATATCAATACCTCCTGAGTTTTACACATCACAGGTCTGTTTTACATATCAGAGACAGAGACAGCAACTATTTCCAATGACTTTGAGACATGCTTTGAACATGTGATTAACATGTGGAGTGTTGAAATGTGTGTCGAACTCATTATACTTGCTCTAAAAGGTTTCAAACTGCAAAGATTTAAAAATCTGTATCTTTGAATAGTTTTCCTGTGCTGTCCCTTTGTGTCAGACTGTTAATGTGCAGTCTGGCACCTTCAAATAATGTGGCTTTGTAACCAATTATTTACATGTTGTTTTATCCACAGAGAATCTTTTTTTTTTAATAAATTTATTTATTTTTGGCTGTGTTGGGTCTTTGTTGCTGCACATGGGCTTTCTCTAGTTGGGGCGAGTGGGGGCTACTCTACATTGTGGTGTGCGGGCTCCTCATTGCTGTGGCTTCTCTCGTTGTGGAGCACGGGCTCTAGGCGCTGGGGTTTCAGTAGTTGTGGCACGCCGGCTTCAGTACTTGTGGCTCATTGGCCCTAGAGCACAGGCTCAGTAGTTGTGGCGCACGGGCTTAGTTGCTCCGCGGCATGTGGGATCTTCCCAGACCAGGGCCTGAACCCATGTCCCCTGCACTGGCAGGAGGATTCCCAACCACTGTGCCACCAGGGAAGTCCCCACACAGAGAATCTTAAGGTCAAAACATACAACTCGATTAACTACACTTCCTCCTGTTCACACTTCCCTCATCTTTTCTTCATCTTCTGTCTGTTTCCTTGGCCCTGTTTATATTAAGTGCTTTTGCCATTATATTTGATTGTCTGTTCCGGTGAGTTACCACAATGCTTTATGAGACATGGTAGGATATAAATGCATTTAAGTAATATATATATATATATATATATGTAGTTTGCTTGAGTGCAGTGTTTTTTGTTTTCTGTACTGAATTCATTAGCATGGGTCGGTATAAAATTTAGCATAGGTCAATATGTAATTTGTAAACTAATAAGGTCTTAAAAGTGAGGAATTAAGTCTTTTAAATTTAATTATTTATTGTAAAGAGCAGAATAGCATACATCAACAGGTGCCTAAGGAAAATTTGTATTCTAATATGGAACTCTCATGAACACTTTTTGTTTCTTCTAATGGTATGATAGTAGGCCATTTGATTATTTCTATTTTTATGGCTTTAACTTTAGAACAATGAAATATTCGTAACTTTTAAAAAGTATTTTTCTTTATTTGATGCGGGTGGGATACTGGAGAAATGAAAGGTCAAACACCTATTGAGGAATCCATACTTGTCTATATATTGTGTACTTTTATTTCAATAACTGATTTAAAATTCCTAAAAGGATGCTATAATAAGTTATTATGCCATTTTACAGACTGAATTAAGTGAATTTCAGGGAGGTAGGAAACTTGCCTAATGTTATCCAGCTGCCAAGCGGTAGGAGTGAGAATTAAATCCAGGTATACCTATCGCCAAAGTTTCTGCTCATCTCTTTACATCATCCACTTTTAATAGCCAATGCTTTCCTGCTTACAAATATGACTGAGGTTTCCAGACAGTCAACATTCCTTTGTAATCAGATAGAAAACTTACTGTTGATTCTCTAAAGACATATTCCTTTTCCATTAAGTGACTTTAGTTGTTCAAATGATACTTCCAGACAGTAGTAATCACACAGTTGGAGACTAAGAACAGAACTCAGGGATGTGTCTAGCAGTCAGTAAAGACCAACTGGGCTCACTGATGATATTTACGGTCATTTCCTCTAGACTAACATAAGCTTATTAATAAGACCCTAATAATTCACAGTACTGCCCTTGCCTGATTGTTTGTTCTTCTCCCTCTATCACTCTCTCTTTCCCCATATTATTATTATTTTTGGCAATTTTTGGTGAATTAAATTCAGGGATTAGTATTCAGGAGTACTCGTCACAAAAGCAGAGAATCTTAGCTCACACCAAAGGAAGAAAATAGAGAAAAAGTATAAATTATATGAATACACACACATACACACATGTGCCAACTATATGCTGCACTTCTCCAAAATCTGTTCAGTATCTGCACATTTACTGTATATTAGCAGTAAGACCAGAAATGAGCGTAACGCTCTGTTTACAAGGCACAGAAAACAGACCCAAATATGGAAATTACTAGCAATGAGAATGGGGAAGAAAGACTACAACAAGGAATGTAGATGATATTTTTGTTTCCTAGCTATGATGCCAAATATTGAACTTTCAACATGAGACAAGGAGGCCATAAAAAGTTGTATTAGTTTCCTAGAACTGCCATGACAAAGTACCAGAGACTGAGGAGGTTAAACAACAGAAATTTACTCACTCACAGGTCTAGAGGCTAGAAATCTGACATAAGGTGTCAGCAGGATTGATTTCTTCTCAAGTATCTCTTCTTGGTTTGTAGATGCCACGTTTTCCTTTTGTCTTCACATGGTCTTCTCTCTGTGCATGTCTGTGTCCTAATATTTTCTTTTTATAAGGACACCAGTCATATTGGATTAGAGCCCACCCATTTGACCTCATTTGACCTCAGTTACCTATTTACGGGCCTTATCTCCAAATACAGTCATATTACGAGGTATTGGGGGTTAAGACTTCCACATATTAACTTGAGCAGGACACAATTCAGCTGATAATAGAAGATAAGAGTAATTTAAGCAAGTAACTATTGTTTACAGTGACTTGCTTAAGGATATGAATTTACTCAAGAAAAACAGGAAGAAATTACATAACACTGTACATTATACAAAGATATTAAATTAATCATCATAACATCCTGTGAGATGGGCATTAAATTAGACTAAGCAAGATGAAGCAACTTATCCAGAATTGTATAGTTGGTACTTTCCAGAATTTAAACCAGGTATTTTCCCACTTCCATTCTACGTTATATATTCCTTTCATTATTTGAAATGAATTTTGAGTCTTCATTTTGCTTAGTTTCTGAAGTTATATGGGGATAGAATGGAGTTGGATATTTTCAGTGACATTCACACATCGGGAAGGAAATTGAGTCCAGAAGCTTCAGCAATGTTTCCATGGAGAACACTAACAACAGAACCAGAAACACCATTATCCTTTTGGTTCAGTGATCTTTCCTGAAGCACTACAAGAATCAATTTTAAGAAGCCCAGTGTTTTCCAAACTTTCACCAATGGGCTCTGTAGGGTCCTCTAACAGTATCTAAGAGACTAACTACTTTCTCATCCCAAGCCACTTAAGACAAGGAGTTCTGATTTTTCTCTGTGAGGAAATCAAGTGACAATCATAGCTGGTGATTTAGGATAGTTTCTTCAGGGCCCAGGCAAAACCTAATACACAGTAATAATCATTGTTAACTGCATCTTTGACAAGGATTAATCAGGTATCAAAGAGGTCTATAAATTGGGAGAAATTATGATCAAAGAGAAACATAGACCACAGATATTTAATTAATGCTCAATTTTTTATGAGTTTAACTTTGGTTAACCTAATTTTCCTTCTTCTAGACAATTTCCAATTCATCTCCACAAACAGACCAGAATAATCACCTTCCAATACACGATTTATTGTGTTGCTTTAATTTAAAGCATACAGTGACTTCTACATTCACTCCACCAAGTTTTGCCAGGAGAGAAAAGGAGACGTGATATTTTGTCTTGAATTAGATATGCCACCATACTTGACTTAGCTCATCCTACTGGAAGCACTTTGAGGGCAGATTCTACAGTCTTGTCTTACATCCTCTATGGAATCAAGCCAAGGGAATCACACACAGTTACAGCTGGAAAAACATTTGTTCTGGGTTAATACTTTTAGCCTTTACCACCAAGACTTTATCACCAAGACCCATCTTTACAGTCTCTAAACAGGAGACCTTCTTGCCTTCCGTTTTCATATTGACTAGGAAGGTAAAGGGAAGAACTGAGAAGTACCCAAAGTCAGCTAGCAGCCAGCACAGATAAATCATCGGTGGAGATATTGTTTCTTTCAAAAGATATAAACATAAGAGGAAGTCCTAGTGTTTGAAACAACTGTGCATAATAAAATTCCATGAAAACCTAGAAATCCAGATGCAGATCAGTAACATATTGGTTAAATAAGCTGTTATGTTCATGCAATGGACAAGTGTACATACATTAAGAAGAACGAGATACTCTTTTCTATGAGATTCTCTTTTCACTGAACTCATCAGTGCTGCAAACACAATGTTACATAATACTTTTTCTTTAACATTATATCAGGCATCCTCATCTTGTCCTGCATTTATTGCCAGTGTTACTAAAGTCTATCACTTACCTCTTTCTCTTTTAGACATATAATTTCTTCTTATTTTGGAAGCATTCATCAATCCCTATTTTACTCTTTCTTTTAAATTACAAATGAATATTGAATTTTATAAAATATCTTTTGGGGGATATTTCAAGTGATTGTATACTTTTGCTCTGCTTTGACCTTGTTATATGGTAAATTATATTTTGTTATTTCACATTATGCTATTTATTATATATTGTATTATGTTTACTAATGACACTTATTATATCATAATTACATTATTTTTAAGGTAGCATTTTGTTTTAGATAGACAAAACAACCAGTGGAATAGGAAGTATCTTAAAATTAGATGCAAGAGCATAAGGGAATTGAGATTAAAATAAAATTCACATTTTGGATCAGCAGCAAAAATTATTCAACAAAAGTGGGAAAACATGGCTATTACAGAATTACTAAATTCTAGATACAGCAACTAGTTAAAAGTTAAAAAATAATGAAAGTGTAGAAGTATCAGAAACCTGGGAGACTTGAAATAAATTATTCATGAGGAATACCTTTCTAAGATACAAAGAAAAAAGGTACATTTAATTATATAAGAATTAAAATTTTCCTCATGGCAAAATGCACTACAAAGGTCAGAAAACAAACAAAAGAAATTGGGAAATATATTTAGAAATGGATATGCCTTCTTTACAACTTTTGAGAGAAGCACATGTTTCTTTTTCCTTTAACCTGTTATGTGGGTATTAATCTATAATGTAAGTGCATGGTTCCTTTCCTTTCATCTGTAATGTGAGTGTCAACATGGGGCACTGTTTCCAAGCACAGACTTTGGATGTTCCTGTACTGGTCCCGTCACTGACCATCCACAAAAACTTACAAATGTTGCTTTACTTTCCTGGGGGTTAGAGTCTTAACTAAGAAATGGAAGCAAAATAGAACTTTCCCCCAGGGATGATAGAAGGTTTAAAGGAGTAAATATGTAAGTGACTTGGCACAGTGCCTAGTACAAGAGAGATCAATATAAGTACTTACCAATTTTTTAAAGAGACACATGAAAGAAATAAGATGTGGTGATTTCAATCTATTGATATATATTCTTGACATTAAACTACATTGGATGACCTAACTTGCTCGTGCTTTTTCTTACTCTAGTGAACTTGGGTAGCTAATATCATAGTTTAAAATTTTTCCTTTTATATTTACAAGTAAATTTGACCTGTAAATTTCTTTTTCCTTACAGTCCTAATCTATTTTCAGTATTAGGATTATATAGACTTCATAAGATGAATAAAGGAGCATTCTTCCTTTGCTACTCCCTAGAAGTTTTTCTTTGTTAATATTGATGTTATCTGTTTAACAGAAGTTTGATAGAATTCACCTCCCAAATGATCTGGCCGGGTCTGGTATTTTCTTGGTGAAAGCTTGTAAACTATTGACTTAATTCCTTTACTGGTGCAAGAACTCCAGCTACAAATTTCCGCTTGTGTCAGTTTTGGTAAACTTCAGGAGCTAGGAAATTGTCCACTTTACAGAAATGTTCAAATTTACTGGCATTTCATATATTCTCTGTTTGTACTCTCTGCTATAACATTGTCCTGATTCTTTCTGTATATTGTTTACTTACGTTTTTGTTTTGCTTAATCAAAGTTTGTTTTTTTAAATCTTTTCAAAGAATATTCTTTTGACTTACTAAATCACCTCAATTTTATACTTTTTTCTGTTTTATTAAGTTCTGCTCATATCTTTATTGTCTCTTTTTCTATGTTCTCAGGGTTTATTGTTTTACTCTTCTGATGTCAATTAAAACACTTGGTTATTAATTTTAATAAATCTTTTGACTTATAAACAGTTGAACTTTTTGAAGGTTCCAGCTTAGTTGTACGTATCTAAGGGTCAGCTCCTCCTCATAGTTGCTGGCCTAAGGCTTAGTTCACCCTATAGCCATGTATATATTGACATTTTCTCCCCTCGACTTTCTGTGTTTTGCTACTTCTCACTTCTCTTTGCAGAGAAGCCCTTTGAAATACCCTTAACTTATTTTACAGCCAATAAGTCTTTAAAATACTGTGTATTTTTTAAGATAAATCAACTTATATAATTAGGCAGGAAATCTGACCTGCCATATTTTTAAAAACAGCATAATTTCACTCTTCTCCACGATTAATCTGCTGTATTACACGACCTTCGAGTTTTTAGCTTTAACAATGACATGTACTCTAAAAATGTTTGAAAGATCCTACCCAGTCTTTTAAAACATCCTTGCTCCTTGTTTCACTTCTAGTTTTATGTATATTTTCTGCCTGGCACCTGATTATTCCAACATCTGATGGATGGCCTTGGGAATCTAATTCTGCTATTGATTGTTTTTGCTGATTCTCTCCACTTGTAGCTGATTTCTTCATTATTGTGTAAATTCAGATCATGAGCTCACGTTTAGCTAAACTTTATCTGTGGGAACGCTATAGGCCTGTGTTGAAGGTCTACCTCTCCAGAAAGGGTTTAGTTTTGTGTTTGGAATACCACCGATTTGGGAGCATTGTAAGTTAATTTCTTAGCTTGTGTTTGCAAGACCGCAAATAAATTTGCAACCCAAACACTGTGAACACAGATCTGCGGTTCAGAATTCTCAAGATTTCCTACCTGTTTCCTACCCAGAGCAGAGGCCAAGAGAATTTGATCTTAGTCTCCCTTTGCCAGCAGATATTTTTTTCTCCTGGCACACCCTTTCATTAAAGGTGAAGCTAGGGATAGATAGCTTTAGTTCTAACTTCCCATCTAGTAGGGATGGAGTCTTACCTCCTGCCTCCCATGTGGTCATGGCCATTTAAAAACAAGTCTCTATACCAGGTGTGTCATTCAACTACGGCCTGTATTCCAAATCCAGACAGCTGCCTATTTTTTATGGCCTATGAGCTATGAATAATTTTCACGTTTTAACTGGTAACATTTTAAATGGTTACCTAAGTACCTAAATAATATCCTCAATTTTGCCTCTTTGGTCTACAAAGCCTAAAATATTTGCCATTTGGCTCCATAAAAACAGGATTTCCAGCTTCTGTTCTAAGCTATCAAGATCTTCAATCCACTCTTAATAGAGCTATAACTCTCACACATGGACCACCCTTCCTTCATGGGTCCTGGACATTTCGACTGCACACTTCCAAAATCAACCACGCACTTAAAAATAAGTTGTGTACATTTAACCTAGCATACCTAACCCTTTTCTTTTAGGAGAGTTTTTCAAGTAATCTTGCCCACCGTACTCTTCAGAACTTCATTAATAATGGCAAAAAACTGGGCTTACCTGGTGGCGCAGTGGTTGAGAGTCCGCCTGCCGATGCAGGGGACACGGGTTCGTGCCCCGGTCCGGGAAGATCCCACATGCCGTGGAGCGGCTGGGCCCGTGAGCCATGGCCGCTGAGCCTGTGCGTCCGGAGCCTGTGCTCCGCAACGGGAGAGGCCAGAACAGTGAGAGGCCTACGTACCAAAAAAACAAACAAACAAAAAACAAAAAAAGGCAAAAAATTAAAACAACTTAACATTCAACAAAAATGGGAAATGCTCATAACAATTATAGAAGAACATACAGTAGAAAACTATAAACTGTTATTGAAAGAGTGAGACATAACTTTTTATTCTTGGAGAACTATGTTTATTTAGGTCCCTTTTGTTTAAATAAGTATATTTCTGTGTATGTATGTATACAGTCATGTATTTATATACACATACATTATTTGTATGATATATTTATATAAACATATGAAATACATACCTATACACATACCTTTGATTTATATTTGTATACATACACAGGAATATAATTATATATTATATATTTATATACATTGAACTGAAAACTGGTAGTATACATATATATCGTGTATAAACGTGTGTCTATGTGCATGTGTAGAAAAGCAGGTTGAGAGATATGGAAGCATGAGTTAGACAGGGTTCAAGATTTTAAAAGTAGTTATGTGTAGGTAGTGAGGTTAAGGCCCATTTGATTGAAAATATTGCATATTTTTACATCAATTGTTATGATGACCAGATTCCTATGTAAATAAAATTATAATTAGCTATACATACTCGTATGTGTAATGTATAACCAAAAGATATATAGTTTTATATATGTATTACATTTATATTATATAATACAATTATACTAATACATTATATATTGTGTTATATAGAATATATTAACTATAGTGTATTATATCAGATAATAATAATTATATATTTATATATTATGATATAATTGTTTTATAATCAATATTACAGGATATATCATATTAATATTATGAACATATTAACCATAGAAATACATTTCATTACTCATATATTTTGTATATAATATATGCTAGGCAAAAATATATATTAATATAATACATAATTGTTATACACTAATATAAATATTAGTATATTACATTTATACATCAATATAATATTTAATATTGGTATATTTATATTATTTTTAATATATACATAGCTAATGCTCTTTAAAGCCATCTGCTACAGGTAGAATAAGACCAGGAGTATGGCCAAAGCAAATTGTAAAAATATTAGATTACTTATATTCATTTATATGTCATTCTCCTGGAATCTGCATCTGGCTATAGAGAGGACACACAGCAAAATCAACAAAAAGTGCCCAGGACATAGGATCCTTTCTTCATTGGAACCTCAAAGGAAACACAGTGCTATTTAGTCCCCCTTCAAAGAGCCAAGAGCAAACCTTGAAGCACCCAGTAAAAGCCAATTCAAACAAAAAAGCTTTTCCACTTAAACTGGAAAACGTTAAGTTCCCAAGAGACCCCCTACATCAACCACTGAAGCTCATTTGGCAGTAAAAACCGAACAACAAGAAACGCAAAACAATAGGTGTTTTACCAAAAACACAAAAAAGCAGCTAATTAGTGTCTTTCCTCTTTGAGAGAAGGGGGTGGGAAGTGGGCAGAAGACCTGATAGGAAAGATAAAAAGAAAAGGAAAAGGAAAATAACAGTTTCCAGTCTGACACTCAAGCTGTCTTCTGCATCCATTTCATCAAGACCACCAAGTCAATGTGGAGGCTTTTTCCTCCTTCCCTTTTCTTTTCATGAGACCGATCACAACCAGCACTGCAGATTCCATCCAATTAAGGAATGCTGTTGCCTACATGTGTGAATGAGCTGTGAGTAAAGTACTGAAGTAGAGGACACCTAAAGTGAAACGATTTCATGAATGTCCACGTGGCTGAGCAGCAAGTTAACCTTTCATAGATGTGCTAAAGAAGAAGAGTTGGGTTTTATTTTATTTACTTTTCCCTGGACTGTGTTGAATGACTATCATCGACAAGTTCAGGCTACTTTTTGCTGAGGATTAATGCACTGGGAGAGCTGAGAGAACACTGAACAGTAGAGCTGTCTTTTTCTTGACCAGTTCACCTTAGTTTCCCAAACTCTAAGTCTTTCCCTAATTCTTTCTCCTTTTTATTGTAGTAAAATGAACATAACACAAAATTCACCATTTGGATCATTTTACAAATCACTGTACCATTCAGTGGAATTGACTACTGTCACAATGTTGTGCAACTATCACCACTGTCCAACTACAAAACATTTTCATCACCCCAAGAGGAAACATACACCCATTTTGAGGAGTCATTCCCTATTTCCCTCTCTTCCAAACCCCTGGCAACCACTAATGTATAATATTTTCCGTGTGTATGGATTTGCCACTGCTGGACATTTCATATAAATGGAACCATACAATATAGAGCCTTTCGCGCCTGACTCCTTTCACTTAGTTGCATCCATGATGTAGCATGTATCAGTAATCCATTCACTTCTAGGGCTGAATTCCCTGATCCTGTTTTCTTCATACTGTTTGAATACAAAATTTAAAATAAGTTGAGAGTGAAGCTCTGTTTTAAGGGCACATCTACGAGGCCAACTCTTTTAAAAAAGGTGAAAAGGGAGATATTGTTGTGAAATGATAATCGTTGAGAAGCCTCAGCCAATTTGATAATGAAAAGTTTGGGAAATGTTGCAAAAAATTATCTGCTTTATATTAAAAGCCTTTTAAGCAAGGATTCAGGAGATTGCCTTTTTCTTGCAGGTAACTTAAATGAGTCAGAAGGAAATAACTGTGCTTTAAAACAGATTTTGAAAGGATTCTATTTATTCTTAATAGTCGAATGGGAGTACAGGTAGTTCACATCCAATATGGACTCCCTGTGCAAACACTGTTTATCGTTTTAGCCACCACTATCGAATTATATTTCTTGAGAGTAAGGCAGCTCAATTCCTGCATATTACTTTTTTTCCTGCATATTACTTTTTAAAATTCATCTATCAAATTATCAAATTCATCAATCCATTAATACAGTATAAACAAGAGATGTTCATGTTTCAGTGCAGTTCAAATATCAGGTATAAAGAACCACCAGCAAGAAAAAGAATCCTATATCTCTTGCCAGAATGTGGTCAGTTCTGGGGTGCTTTGCTAGCTGAAACACACTTTCATTGTTAAGAGGATAGAGGCCGTTTAAGAGGGATGAGAGCCAAAAAATGTTAACTACGTGTATGTGTTAAGAACAGTGCTAGGTTATCTCATATTCTATATCAGCCAAGGCTCACCATTTTACATATGTGAAAAGCGAAGTTAAAAGTGTTTTAGTAGGGCTTCCCTGGTGGCGCAGTGGTTAAGAATCTGCCTGCCAGTGCAGGGGACGCGGGTTTGAGCCCTGGTCCGGGAAGCTCCCACATGCCACGGAGCAACTAAGAGCATGCGCCACAACTACTGAGCCTGCACTCTAGAGCCCGTGAACCACAACTACTGAAGCCCACACACCTAGACCCCGTGCTCAGCAACAAAGAGAAGCCACCACAATGAGAAGCCCGCGCACCGTAACAAAGAGTAGCCCCCGCTCACCGCAACTAGAGAAAGCCCGCGCATGGCAAGGAAGAGCCAACGCAGCCAAAAATAAATAAATCTACTTTTTTTAAAAAAGTGTTTTAGTAACTTACTAAAAGGCACGCAATCAGTAAATCTGAGCAAGAATTCAATCCCAAATCTGTCACACTGAAGTTTAAGCTAATACATGAGATTAATAAAAACAGCACTAAATTAAAAGTTCAGAGATATTTTTAATTTCATACTCTTTCACTAACGCTCTTTGGAGATAAATCATTTCTTTTATATGGGCCTTAGTTTTCACAACTATAATAGTTGGAAGCTTGACTAGATGATCTGTATGTAGTCTTCCAATTCTAAAATGTTCCACTCATTTGGATTCCTACAATAATTGCACTTGCAATACATGCATGCTGCCACCAAGTAGCCGTACAGACTATTAGTTCCTTTTATATCCCTAGTGGGGAGTGCATTTTGACATCAGACTTACCGGTTAATAGTACAACCTGTTACTATAACTATAAAATAACAAAATAATCTGGTATTATTTCCTGTAAAGCAGAAGCTTTACATTGTCTGTGCATCATATCAGAATCACCTGTAGGTTTGTTTGGTTGTGTTTTAACATCTTTATTGGAGTGTAATTGCTTTACAATGGTGTGTTAGTTTCTGCTTTATAACACCTGTAGGTTTTTAAACATAGAGGAAATCCATAACCCACTGAATGAGAATCTTCAGAGACAGGACATGGGCATCTGGATTTTTGGGCTCCCATCATCGTAATATTTTATTTTATTTTTTGCCTATGTACAATATTTGTCACATCCTCTTGAATCTTTAAATGTTTCTTTTTGTTTTAAAATTTTAGAATATTCCATAATCTTCACCTACTTTTCATAAGGTGTTATCTGTTATGTTTATTCGATCTTGTGCTTCTCCTGGTTGTCTTCTTTTTTTCCTTTTTTTTTTGGCGGGGGGGGGGGCCCTGCCTCATGGCTTGCAGGATCTTAGTTCCCTGACCGGGAATTGGACCTCAGGGCCCCAGCAGTGAAAGCGCCAAGTTCTAAGCACTGGACCACCAGGGAAGTCCCAAGACTTCTGTTTTAAATGACTTTTTTTCCCACTCTAATTCATTCCTGGGATCAGTTTCATGTTTGAACATTAAACCAACCTTGCATTACTAGAATAAAGCTACTTTGATTGTGATATATGATTGTTTTACATACCATGGATACAGTTTGTGCTTCTGTTTACACATTTTGCATGCATGTTCAAAAGAGAAACTGGCCTGTGATTCTATTCTTGTAATATTCTTTTTAGTTTTGATCTGAAGCTTATGTTGGCCTTATAAATATTTGAGCAATATATACTTTTCTGTCTCCTGGAAGATTTTTATGTAAGATTACCAATATTTCTTCCCTAAATATTTGGAAGAATTTACTTGGAAAGCCATTTATCCCTGGAAATCATTTTCTGTAAAGGTATTTAATTATACAAACAACTTTTGCAGTAGATATAGGTTTTTGAGATATGTTTTCTTTCTTGCGTTAGTCTTGTTAGCTTGCATTTTAAAAAAATTTGTCATTTTCGATGAATTTTCAAATTTATAAATATAAAATTGTCATAATTTTAACAGCTTTATTGGGATGTAATTTAAATACCATAATTTCAACACTTTAATGTATACAATTCAGTGGTTCTGAGTGTAACCACTAAAAGACTTGGGTAAGCATCACAACAATCCAATTTTAGATTTCTGTCCCCCCACAAAAAACCCATTACACATTAACAAGCTTTTTTCAATCTCCTCAACCCTCTCAGCCCTAGGCAACCACTCATCTACTTCCTGTCTCTACAGATTTGCTATTCTGGGCATTTCATATAAATGGGACCGTACAATATGTGATCTTTTGTGAGTGGCTGCTTTTACTTTACATAATGCTATCATGGTTCATCTATGTTGTAACATGGATCAGTAGATCGTTCCTTTCTATAGCTGAATGCTATTCTATTGTATGGATATTCCACATTTTGTTTATTCATTTATCCAGTTGTCATTTGAATTATTTCCACCTTTTGTTTTTAGAAATATGCTTCTATGAACATTCAGGTACAAGCTTTTGTGCAGACATAAGTTTTTATTTCTCTTAGGTATATATTTAGTACTGGAACTGCTGGGTCATAGGGTAACTCTATGTTTAACACTTGCAGGAACTCTCAAGCTGTTTTGTAAAATGGCCGCACCATTTTACATTCCCACCAGCAATGTATGTGCGTTTCAATCTCTTCTCTTACAGCCTAGCATGTCATCTATGCTGGAAAACGTTTCACATGTGGTTGAGCAGGATGAGTATTTTACTGTTTGGTTGAGTGTTCTGTAAACATTTATTAGGTCTTGTTAATTCATAGTCTTGTCCAAGTCTTCTATATCGTTGTTGATCTTCTGCCTAACTGTTCTATCCATTATTGACTGTGGAGTACTGAAGCCTCTACCTAATGTTGTGCAATTATCTATTTCTTCCTTCAATTCTTCATGGATTTTGGTATTTTCTTCTTCGTGTATTTTGGTTTTACCTTATTCAGGGCAAATAGGGTAAAGATTTTTGTATCTTCCCTTTCTTTATCATAAAATGTCCCTTTTCATATCTAGTAACTTTTTTGTTTGTTTTAAAGTCTATTTTTTCTGGTATTTGTATAGCCACTTCAGCAATGCTTATGGTTGCTATTTGCATGATATATATTTTTTCATCCTTTTACTTTGTACACATTAGACTTTTGAATCCAAGCAGTGTCTCCTATAGTAAACATTTTTTAATACCCAGTTCGACAATATCTGCCTTTTGATTGTATTGTTTAATTCATTTACATTTAGTTTTTATTATTGATATGGTAGGATTTATTTATGTCTATCATTCTACCTTTGGTTTTCTACATGTCTCATGTTTTTGCTTTTTTGTTATTGTTCCTCCATTTTCCTTTTATAGTAAGTAGATATTTTCTACTGTAACATGTAATTCCTTTAATGATTTTTAACCACATTGTTTGAGTAATGGCTGCACTAGGGCTTATGTGATACATCTCAGAATCTCTTCAGATTTTTGCTAGGTTCATTCCAGATAGAAACAGAAACTGTACTTTTATAGAGCTGTATGCCTTCCCCTCTTTTTTGTTTTTATTACATTTATATATGTTACATACTTAACAACATATTATTATAATAATTACTTCTCACAAGCTTATTTTTTCAAAGAGCTTAGAGAAGAAAGTTGAGCAAATAAATATTTTTGAGTTTGTCGGGTTAATCTATTTACCATTTCTGGTTCTCTTCCTTTCTTCCTGTGGATTCAGCTTATGATCTACTGTCATTTTTATCCTAACACAGCTTTGTTCTCACTGCCTTCGTTGTGCCATATCATCAAATATATGATTTTTTTATGTTATATAGAGAACAATCCAAATATAGTCATATTGTTTAGGCGCTTACTTTTTAAATTAGTTAAGAGAAGAAAGGAGAAGAAATTTGAAATTACAGTATCTTTTATAATTCCCTACACAACTGCTCTAGTCAGCATTCTTTGTTTTGTTTGTATGGCTTGAGTTACTGTCTGCTATCATTTGAAGAACTTCCACTAGTATTGCTTGTGAAGCCCGTCTGCTAACAATGAACTCACTCAGTTTCTTTTTCTGTTTCTGAGTTATGGTGAAGTATTGATGATAAGTTGTGGAGTGGTGGGAAAAACTAAAATGCGATGTGCTGTATGATGTATGTTTCACTGAAGTGTCTTGGTCAAATTCTAATGATTTATGATAGAAATCACATAAAGCAAGCATCACAATTCTCCAGGAATGTTCTGTAGAATGCTAATGTTAATGATGAATATGTGATCCCAAATCTTTCACTTGTATTGACCTTATCTCAGTAATTCTTCTCCCAACAATGCCATAACTAGAGTTGAGTTCTAAAGTGTACCTTCCTCTTTTCCAATAGAAATGGTCCCACAATTTCAGAAAGTTCTCAAAGGTGAAAAAGTGCACACAGCGTTTATCACGTTTGCAAATGCCAATGAAAATGCTAAGGTAACACTGTCCAAAATGCAATATTCTTCTGTGAGGGCACCCAACTTTAAACAAATACACATATTCTAAATACAGCTTAGATCTGTGACATGTTTTGGCCAATGAAGTGTGAGCAGACATGATGGCCTTCAATGAGCAGCAGAGGCCTTAAATGGGCTTGTGCACTTGGGCTCACCTCTTATGTTTCAGTGAACTTTGTGAGAAGACAGGGCCTGGGAGCTGCGGCCTCACAGTTGGGCTCCAGAGGAAGATGTGTGTTACAGACCTCAAACTGACCCAAAACACGGAGCAAAACCAGCCATCTAGAGGTCTAAAAGAGAGCCACTGCAGCTAGCCAATAGGTCCAAGAAAAATAAATTCTTGTTTATGGAACTGAGTTTTGGGTCAATTCGTTCCAAAGCATTATCACAGCAAGAGCTGACTAACACAACATCCTCCAAATCATTGTTATGTAAATGGCTGCCACCATGCCTACAAGTAAGGCAATTGTGTACTCAAATTGTGAGAGTTCTTGAACTCTTGGTGCCTCTCCAACACAATGTACATGGCTAAATTTCCACAAATAAGTTCACTAATATACCACAAAGATCTCCCTAAGCTTTTATTAAATGTAATGCAAAGTTCATTCTTTCCATTTTCTGCTTCTACATAGTTAAAATGCTTTTTATCAATGTAAAATGGCTCTTACCTTTTGGCTTCTGTCGTGAGAGTCTTGAACTCTGAAACACTGTAGGATATCACCTATAAATGGAATCTAAAACATACAACAATTGAACGAATATAACAAAAAAGGAGAGTCCCTGATATAGAGAACAAACTAATGGTTGCCAGTGTGGAGGGGGAGGAGGGGGCAATACAGGGGTGGGGAAGTGAGAGATGTAAACTACTGGGTGTACGACAGGCTCAAGGATGTATTGTACAACACAGGGAATATAGCCAATATTTTGTAATAACTGTAAATGTAAAGTAACCTTTAAAAAGGATATAAAAATTTTTTTAAAAAGAAATCATACTTAAAATTCGAAACAATTTAAATGTCCATCAACAGGAAAATGCACATATAAATTATTGGATTTCCCTACATGGGAATCCTACGTAGCGAGGAAAGTACATGAACTAGACAGATCTTTACGTGTCAGCATGGATGAACCTAGCAAAGATAACGCTAAATAAAGCAAGTAACAAGAGAAAACAAAATAAAATACGATATGCAGTTTAAGAATACTTAAACATGTAGCCTACATAGAAAGACATCCATGCCACTGACGGAGACCAAGTTCAGAAGAGTGGTTACCCAGGGTCAGCTGGGGAGTGGCTGTGTTTGGGAAAGTGGTCACACCAGAGACTCTTCAACAGGAATGGTAATGTTTCACTTCACACACTGGCTGGAGGACGGAGGAGTGTCTGCGATGTTATAATGTGAGCACGCTGCATGTAAAAGCCATTGCTGACCACATCTAGGGGAACTGATGCGTGGGAGCTGGTAGTGGGTGGAGGCATCCAGAAGGTGGTGGTAGAAGAGGAACGTTGTACACGTAACGCCTAAGGCCTGACCAGAGGACGACCACTGCTCTAGAAACTGGACACAAATCCAACTTCTACGGCCAATCCTAGAAGACAAACTGAGGCATATTTAAAATTTTAACACTTTATGTGCGCAAAAATAGATTCAATTCACGCACCACAAAGCGGAAGAGGTGAGGAGCACTCCAGCCACAGGAGCTGCAGAGATGTTTATTTTAAAAGGGCAGAAGCAAAGCAAGGAAACCAGTGATTCGCTATGGCTTTAACGCCTAGTTGGTGGTTTGTGACTGGGTGTCCTCAGCGGTGTTCGTCACCCTGAGGCGCTGACAGGCTTAGATTTGGGTTGGTTTAAGTGGGCGGCCGCATCGCTAGAGCCACCGCAGGCTAACGGCCTCCTTGCAGGGTTAATTTACTAACACCAATTGTCTGAGTCCTTCCTCTTACTCAGTCACTTCACTTCCTACGCCTCACTTTCTCTTCTCTAAAGTGGATATTCAGTAGTAAATTCTCTGTGGAGGTGTCAGTACAAAACAAAGTGATTATTAGGAACCACGATCATGTCCTGAATGCACGGAACACGTCACCGTTTGCCAACCACCGTGTCAAGCCAGCAGAAACGACAGAAATTAAGAGCTCTCCGCAGAAATTCACACACCCGTGCACCAGGTAAGGGACCACAGGCAGACGTTCACTCAGCCTTTCCTGTGTCCCTCACGGAGTTCACGCTCTCTTCTGGGCGGGGCGAGCACAGACACTTTGCGGGAGTTTAACTACTTTTAAAATGCGCTGATACAACCATGTCTCACTTTTGTTTGGATCAGTCAGCAAACGCTTTTTGGAAACCCCAAATTCTCCACACCTCCTACCTTTCACGCTGCCCTAGTCTCGAAGCTGCCGACACCGCTCCTCAGGCCGCGTCGTCAGGAGAGGCGGGTCTGCGTGCTGCTCCTCAGGCCGCGTCGTCAAGGGAGGCGGGTCTGCGTGCGGACGCACGGCGAGCGCGCAGAAGTCCTCGAGCCCCGCCCCCACGGGCCCGCCCGGAGGCTTAAACCGCAGCCCCGCGGCTCGGGAGGGCGTTGATGCCCGCGCCAACACCAGGCCGCGCGTGGGCTCCGGAGCGCGGCATGGAGGGCCCGGCCTAGCTGGGGCCCGTGGCCCTGTGTCTTCGGGCCGCAGCCGCCGGGTGGTGGGCGCCCGAGGGGCCGGGAGGCGAGCCGGGACCCACAGGAGGGTGTGGGCATCCTGTCTGCAGCCAGCGTCCCCGAGGCCGCGCTCAGGCCGTGAACACTCGGTGAAGCTGCGCCCGGACAGCGCGGCCGACTCCTTCTCGCGCTCTGAGGACCTGTGCGCGCTGCAGGACTCGGTGCCTCTGCCCTCCGTGCGGGCTTCCCTGAGGGAGGGCCTGCTGGACTTAACGCCTTCTGCCTCCGCGGGTAGACTGGGCGCCGCTCCTGAGCACCCTCTGCCCCTGATCTGTATCCAGAGCTTCTTCCAGCCACGGCTTGTCGAGACAGGTTTGTACTTCCCGCTTCCAGGGGCCCTCGTGTGGGCGCTGAGAAGCGGGGTTTTAAATGGTTAACGGTGGAGGGTGGGCTCTAGAACCGGTGCCCGGTGACCGGGTGTACGTGCACTAGACGGGGCGTGCGGCCTAGGACTCCTGCCAGCTCGGTGACCCCGGCCGAGTGCCTTAAGGCTTCAAGGTCTCAGTGTTCTCATCTGTAGCATGGGCTTAACAGGACCCAGCCTCTGTGGCGGTTACAAGGATGCACTGTGTTAATGCTTCTAGACTCTACAAAGTAGAACACTTAGCACAGTTTGGAGCATCGTTAATTGTTGCACAGATGTTACCTGGTCTGTTGAATGACTTTGCCTGGTACACACCAAAGCGATTAGGAAATGGATATATCCCAGCTTCATTTCCTTTCCATTCAAACAGGGCTCAGGAAAAAAAAAAAATTTTTCTCCATAGGTGTATCATATATAGTGGAAAGAGCACCGGTGTCAAGGCAGCTTAGGGTTTGAATTCCAGGGCTTATGCTCTCTGTGGCCTGGACAGGTTTCTTTTGCACTACAATCCCCACACTTGTAAAATGACATTAAAAACCACTCTTTCTGTGGGTTCTTAGAATTAATTAAGCAGGTTATGTGTGTAAAGTATCCTGGCACTTGAATGAGATGTCAGAACCAAGGGCTGCTGGAGACCATGCTTCTGCCCTAGGTAATCTTCCCTTCTACTGGGCAGCAAGTAAACACAAGCACAGGAGTCAGTGCTCTGGAAGAAGTGAGTTCTGCTGCTACAGAGCACAGAACCTCTTTTTTGTTTAATTTAATTTTTATTCTATATTGGAGGATAGTTGATTTACAATATTGTGTTACTTTCCGGTGTACAGTAAAGTGATTCAGTTATACATATATCCATTCCTTTTCAGATTCTTTTCCCGTACAGTTTGTTACAGGATATGGAGTAGAGGTCCCTGTGCTATGCAGTAGGTCCTTGTTGATGATTTTATATAGAGCCGTGTGTATATGTTAATGCTAAACTCCTAATGTATCCCTCCCCACCATCTTTCCCCTTTGCAGAGCACAGAAACTTGGAAGGGAAAGTTCAGGGTAGGATTCTTGGAGGAAGTGCCATCCTTTCTAAGGATATGTAGAAGCTCCTGGGGTGGCAGGAGAGAGCAGTGTGTGTTGAAGTTTGAGAAATGTAAGAAAATATGGCAAAACTAATGTACAGGGCTGGAACTCAGGGTTTGGGAAAGAAATGAGAGTCGATACTGAAAACTTAGTGGGGCCCAACAGAAAGGCGCCTTGTTTGTCCTGTCAGAAGTTTGGATGTTTATCCTGAAGGCTGCGGGAAACACCAAAGAACAGTGAAATGGAATTCTGGTTTAGAGGCTCACTTGGACCTCCATGTGGATGGCAGTTGATTGGGTGCAGGGTGAATTGTAATCTAAGGGTCCCACTTAAGTTATAAAAGGTGGGACCGGGTTTTGCAGATCTGAGAGAGAATGGGTGAGGCCTGGTGACCAGTTAGAAAAGGGAGGGCAGCAAGCGTGGGTGACAGTTTACAGCTGCATCTTTTTGAGAGATACAGAGCACAGTAGAAAGGGATTGGGGGTGGCGAGAGGATCTTCCTTCATCTTCAGTGCTTTAGAGGGGCCTGGTAGACAGGTCTGGGCCCAAGGTACAGATGTGGGCTTTTGGGAGGACAGGTGTTTGAAGGCATGGTAGAGACTTAGGTTATCCACAAGAATATCCAAAGAATCATAGGTCTGAGAGTTTTTTTAAGTGGGTATATTTGAGGATGTTTATAAGCTGAGAGAAAGTAGCCAGCAGAGGAAGGGTGTAAAGATCTAGGAGAGGAAGTGATTGTTCATTTGTTTTTGAAAAGCTGAACACTTATCGTGTGCCTGGCCCTTTTCTAGGATGTGGGGTTCACACCATCTGTTATCTCTTCTGCAAGGACAGTTCAGTTCATCCCCCGGTGAACAGAAGTCAGATTATTCTTTGCATCCCATTCAGGTGTAAGAACTGTTTTGTACCTCTGAAGGGAAGCAAGCTCTATCCTTTGGTCACCTGCTGATGATAATAGCATTGGCTGAGACCTGACCGTTTACAACGAAGGCACTTCTGTAGGTAATAAGTTCCAGGAGGGCCCGAACTGAGTATGTCTGTTTCAGCATTTAGCATGGTTTAGCATCTGAGAGGCCGGTACATTATTGGCATATAGTAGACTTAAAAATGAGTATTTGTGGATTGTCTGAATGAGTGGATGTGTGTGATTCATATCCTATTTGCAGGTCCTATGCCCTGCAATGGATTTTCAGTGTCAGGTTGTGACAGTATTTATGATGGGGATTGGCATTGTTCCCTATCTAATGGATAAAGATTACACATGAAAGGACTTTACAGTGACATCCCAAAAGCCTCATAGGAATTACATAACAAAAAAATAAAATTGGATTCTGTATAATTTCTAATTTGTAAGCTGGCCAGAACACTGGTATTTCAGCCAGTCCTCTGGTAGTTCCGATGACGTCCCCATGATCACCCAGGCATAATCAGAATGGCTTTAGGATTTGGGAGCCAAAATGTTCCTCAGTATTTACTGCTTTGCATAGTCCACTTAAGAAAATGGACTATTGAAAAAATAGCTTCAGACACAATATGGCATTTTATGATTTAGCATGAAATCTGAGAAATATAGAGGTTATCTGAAGCCTGCAATGGTAAAGTTTCCTCTGCTATTGAAGTTATTGTCTTTAAACAAAGGTTCTACATTACTAATGCTATATACATATATTTTATGATATTCAGGTTAATTTCCAATTCTAAGGAAGTAATTGGTTGCTTGGTATGAGAGATGGTGTGGCTTCCAAAGGTGAAAAGTATTATTTTGTTGTAATTTCCAGCTACCTAAGGATGGGAGAGGCCCTGGACACTGCAGTCAGCATGTGGAGCAGGTTATATTGTGGTTTATTTTCTTTTTTGCGGTACGCGGGCCTCTCACTGTTGCGGCCTCTCCCTTTGAGGAGCACAGGCTCCGGACGCACAGGCTCAGCGGCCATGGCTCACGGGCCTAGCCACTCTGCAGCATGTGGGATCTTCCCGGACTGGGGCACAAACCCGTGTCCCCTGCATCGGCAGGCAGACTCTCATCCACTGCGCCACAAGGGAAGCCCACATGTTTATTTTCTATGCAAGTTTGTGTGCTCCTTTTTGAGTTTTGGTAGATAAGTGTTTTGTAACTTTGGAATACTTGGAGTTATATACATACATATATATATATATATATATATATGAAACTTATATATATATATATATGTATATTTTTTTAATGTAGTAGTTAAAGCCGTGGAGAGTGTACTAGTCTACCTAGGTTCAAATTCTGGCTTTACCCTATGACTTCCCTGTGGCTTCCTCTGCTCACCTATTCAAAAGGAGGATAATAAGACTGCTGTGGTGAGTTGCATACTAAGTGCTATTTAAGCATTTGCTGTAATGATTATGTATACTTGAAGGCAAGGAACTTGCCCCTTGATTGTCTCTGTATTCCTAGTGCTTAAGAATTCCTAGTGCTTTCCTAGTGCATTGCCTTAGGACAGAGATAGCTCAGTATAGTTCTTCTCACTATAAAGTACTGTTACGTTGAAAGTCTTTGCTTGTGTACTAATAATCTATGACATATCTGCTGAGGAAAGGAAAGGAATAGTTTTAAAACTGCAATGGATAACAAAAGATTGTATGATGTAATGCCTTTATTATGTAATTATAAAACTAACAAATGATCGTGGTAGAAAATTTGAAAAACTCCTAGACAAAAGAGAGGTCAACAAAATTTGGAGTAACATTCAGAGTGTAGAGTTGTCCATGAATATTAGTGCTTTCATATTTTCCAGGACTTTAAGTAGACTCTGCTTCTTAAGAGTCTATTCATGATATTTTACTTTAATGATGTTTTCATCATGAGGACACACACACACAGAAATCTGTCAAAAAAAAAAAGGCATATAAATCACTGATGTTTCAGATAGCCACATGAAATAAAGTGAGAAAGGTCAACAAGCTGAAAGAATGTGGAGTAGCATCTCCTTAATTGCTTACATAACTCTGATAATTACCTCTTTGTGGATAAAGTAATTAATGGGGAATCTAATTCAAGAAAAATGTATGAACTTCAAGCCTTCTCAAAGCCAAGTATTTCTTTCCACAAAAGGTTACTTTCCACGGCCATTCTTCCTTACAGGGAAAGAATATTGTATGGCAAAGGATCTTCCTGAAGGAGGGTGCTTCCCACACTGATTGTCATAAATGACTTCGGAATTACTGTTGCTGTATTACCAAAATCTTAAACTAGGATATTTTTGACAAATGCGGTCCTTAGTTAATTTTTAGAGCTACAAACTGTCAGATGGCTCTGAAATAACAATTGTCTGGCTATTCTTCAGGGTGATCACAATATGGTAATGACCTTGAGGTATCACTAAAAAGCAGGAAGGTGTGAGTCTTCCTTTGGTGCCAGAGTGAAATGCAAGTTGGAGTTGGAGTTGGAAAAGAGGCCCACAACCAAGTGATAGAGAAGGAAATGTGAGGTCATTGGTGAAAAACCAGGTTGAAGTTAAGGTGAAGAGGCATGAGGAAATGGGCAACTGTTCCAGTATTACAAAGATCATCAAGAAGCATATCCATGAATGTGGTTTGTATTGCAATCTGCTGAAAAAGAGACAAATATCCTGGCCTGGCCTTCATGGAGATTATATTTTATTGATTCTGATAATAGATTATTGTTGAAAAGGGCCTCCTATAAATTATAACCATGCAAAGGCAGCAAGATAATTTATTTTTCTTTATGTATGTGTTTCTCATTCCTACTCACTTCTCTCTTAGGGGAAGAGAAAATCACACACAAAAAAAATGTCAAGTCTCAGCTATTCCTTTTCAAAATAATTTTTTTCCAAATTCCAGTGGAGGCAATAGGTTAACTGTTAAGATTTGTAAGCCTCAAAAAGCTAGATTTTTACAAAGTGTAGCCAAATTTCATTCCATAAATAATAGCTTTGGAAAGAATATGTGGTGATGCAAAGTTGGAAAAAGCTGGTTTTCCTTCCATGAATGGCTTCACTGTGTTGGGAGAAGAGGCAGAGAAGAAATCAAAGTAATTAAACATGGGGTGAGTTTTCCTGATAGGGGACTCTAGTGCTTTAAAATAGACTAGATAATCCTAGGGATGATCTGAGGGTAGAACAGACCAATGCCTCATTTCCAGTCTGGTACCCTGGAAGAAAACAGTGTATTTCCTTTGAGGTCTTGAGAGGTTTTTCTTCTGCTTTGTTTTGGTTTTGGTTCATTTTGTAATCAACCTTATTAAGGTATCATTTACATACAATAAAATGCAGACATTTTTAGTCAACGGTTCGGTGACTTTTAATTAATGTATACATTTGTTTAACTACCACCCCCATAAAGATAGATAACAATCCTAAAACCCTAGAAAGTTTCCTCCTAGGCTTTTGCAAAAGTATCCCCATCTCCCACCCCAAGGCCACCACGGATCTGCTTTTTATCTTTAGAGATGACTTTTGCCCAGTTTAGAATTTCATGTAAGGTGAATAATATAGTAGGTGCCCTTTTGATCTGGCTTCACTTGCTCAGCATATGGTTTTTGAGATTCATTCATGTTGGGATGTTTTAAACCAGGACTTTAGCCTGGGTGGCTGATGTTGTCTGAAGGCACCTATAGGTACATCTGAGTCTCTGGCATTGTCACTGTCTGTTCTTGGCTCCGTATTTTCAACTTTACTAAGAAGCACAAGGTTGAAGTAAGAAAGATCATTGTCAGTATAATGGAGGTGAAGTGGGTTCTGTTATATAATATTCTCAGCAAAAATTGACCTGCTTGGAATCATTGTGTTGATAATCGACAAGGATTCTCTTCCTCCAAAAGCCTTGATACTATAAAACTTCTAAAGGACGCTGTCCTAGGACCCTTCTTTTAGTTTTCATTTTTTGGGAAACATTTCTGGAAAATTCAAATGCTCGCAACCTGAAAGAAGCAATTATTCACCTGAAGGCTAACTCTGCTAAAGTTGAGTTGTCCCACCTTTACATGCTGATAGAACCCAAATAGCCTTGCAAAACAATGCTCTCTTATTGGATATAAGCATATACATTGTTTAAGGTGGACGTGTATATGCATTAAAGTGAAGAAACAAAGAATCTTTGAGTTTCCCTTGCTGGTTTTTTTTATTTTTTCATTTAAGTTTCTATAGCGTATGCTAATAGTTCAGGGAAACCTCAGTTTAGTTTTAGCTCCACTCTACATAAATGTTGAAGTACTCCATACCCACCTTTTTTCTACCTTCCTTCTTTTCTTCCATCTTTCCTTTCTAACTTCTTATAATCCATTATACTTAATCCTGCATTTGCTGAGGTGGCAATTAGTGTAGGAAAATTGAAAGCACTGTGAAATTTTGCTGTTCAGAACGCATGTTGAGCAAATTCTATATTGAGAAAAGGTCTGAATTTACCCAGAGTAACCCTTTCTCAGCGTCTTTGAATAAAGGCCATAGAAAGTGGGCTATATATAATATCCTGACAGGTATGTAGAACTCATAGCAATTGCCCTAAAGAGCTTACCTAGCGTAGATGCATATGAATGCATTTAATGATTGTTTTATTGGCAGCAGTGCCAACATACACAGTCTGTTTTGTTTTATATCATTCTCATTACCTGCTCTTTACCACTGTATAATGGTAATGGCGTGGTTTCTATGGCTTGTGAATTTCACGGCCAAATAATATGTAATTTATTGCACACTTCAGTGTAGACGATGGAGACTCCATAACTTTTCATGTGCTCTTTGCCCCTTTGGAATGTATTACACTGAGATCAGGCAATGTTATAAATTTATTTGAAATGTGCATGATAGCTAAACATCAATTAGGACTGATGGGCAATATTTCTTCTTCCAGCAAGATAACAGTTTTTAAAGACTAAGCCATTGAAGGTGGAGTTACTGAACATGGGACTCGGTTCACTGGGATCCTTCTTAGAAAAATAAAGGACAACTTGAATTGGATTTGTGTGGCTTATTCAAGTAGTAACTAATCAGCTACATCTTGGTGAACTTAATTTGTCACAATCGTTTGGTATTTTATTAACTCTCTTCCCCTTCTTCCCCCGACTCTCACGAGAACGGATCATGAGTATCTTAAAACATATTAAGTCATCTTCCATCCCTGTTAATCTAACTACAAAAGCACACTTTCCTTATCCAATGTAACTTACTGTCTTTTAGAGTGGCTGGGGTTTTAATTCTCTACAAAATTTAAACCAGCAAAGAGAAACATTTTCAAGAGCCACCACATTTTAGCGCTTTAGAAAGAAAACTTTAGAATTAAGGGCAACTATATCATTTTATAGCTAAAGCACCTGAGGCCTAAAGTAGGAAGGTAACCATCAAGGTCAGGGAAGGGGTTGAAGATCAGGTTTCAAGCTGAGGAAGAGTCTACAGGGACTCAATCTGAGCAGGTCGGAAACTGAAAGGAAACGACAAATGTTCTGGGAAGGCTGGCATCTGGCCTCAAGTGTGGGATTCAGACAGGGAGTGGGCCTGGGGGAACTGCGCTTCTGCAGTAGGCAGAGAAGTCCACCTCCCCTCCGGAAAGTGCCACTGACATCAGGGAGTTGAGGGGAAAGAGCAATGAATTCCAGTCCACCTGAGAAAGCAGGCCAGACTGATTAACTCTGAATTTAGGCTTATTTCAGATACTTCTTGAGAAAGAACTTGCACAAGAGCAAGTCCCACGCAGCCTCTTTTAAATCCATGCCCAGTATTTTCTGGTAGAGCTGCTTAAACCCTCCAAGTGACTCCAGTATTTTAATTTCACTCTGTATTTAATTCCGACAGTTCTATGACTGATTATTTAATGGGCAAATAAGTAGGGTCACAAAAGAGTGTGAATGTATTTTACAGGATGAGGATGGGTGGAGTGGAGCAGTCTGGAACAGGACACCAATAAAAAGGGATCTTGGTAAAGAAGAATGTCTATTAGAAATGGAGAGGAATTCACAAGGAAATTAGTGCCTGACACCACGCCCTTCTCTCTGCATGTTTAGAAGCTAGTTTCTAATTTTATTTTCATAGGAGATGTGCCTGTGATGAATTGTCTTTTACCTCCACACTATTTATCACATGGACATATTGTGAAGTTTGTGTGAGAGAAAGCAAGTATTAGAAATTGTTTTGCAAGGAGCTATAATCACTTCCTGGAACAATATAGGGTAGAAGGAAAAGGAAAGGAAGGTGGAAACGAAGGAGAAAGACAGCTAATGATGCTGGAGTCTCTCGCTGGGATTTGTGGTATCTCTTTTTGAAACTAAGTACAGAAAGTCAGAACTTGACTGATTGTTTCTTGATCACGGTTTGTTTTCATTTTTGTTTTTCTCTTGCTCTCTCATCAGTTATTCCAGCCAGTGCCATGTCAGTTTCAGTTTCAGTAAGCATGCCTGCCTTGTTTCCATTTGCATTATTCATGCAAACGTTGATTGAACTGATGACCCCGAGTTATCACGGGAAACATTAGATACACCAGTGGATACATTTCTTAATTTTAGAAAAAAATTACCGAGTGAAGGTTAAAACAACTCCTCTTCAATTTGTCATTTACAAAAACTTCTCCTAACATACAATACCTCATTGCCTAACAATGCCAGATAAATGAAGAATTCCTATGTATTCATGAATGCAGGCTAGTCTGTATATCTTTTGGCAGGTATGACCGTTACCGAGGGTAATGGCCTTGTTTGCTGGCCATGTCCTGTCTCCTAGAAAGTTGTACTTTCTGTTGTCTTTCAGTTGGTCCATTGGATATCAGAGGTGAATTTATAAAACTATACTTCCCTTTACACTTACTTTGTTTTGTTTTGTTTTGTTTTACTTGAAGTATAGTTGATTGACAATGTTGTGTTTCAGGTGTACAGCCAAGAGATTCAGATATATATATTTCTTTTTCAGATCTATTTCCTTTATAGGTTATTACAAGGTATTAAATATAGTTGCCTGTGCTATACAGCAGGACCTTGTAGTTTATCTACTTTATACATAGTATACACTTACTTTGTGTGATCCACGCTGGTCAGACCACATAATTATTTTCACTTCTGATATAATTTTTTCAGGTCCAACCTCAAATCTTTGATGAGAAGATATTTTAAAATAAGTTTAGCATGTGTGTGCTCTAAATCCAACAGTAGTTATTAGAGATATGATTTTGCACTAGGTATTCCTCTCTTTTTTGTTCTTGGCCAACCCATTGAAAATTAGTTTTTATTTTCTGGTTGGTTTGCTAGATGTTTATGACTATAATAAACGTGTTAAATTTTCTCTCATATCTTAAAGCACAATCTGAATTAGCAATGGATATTGTGCTATACATAGGGGCTGTGATATAAATATAGTTTCTAACTTCAAAAACATATAGCCTAGAAGGGAACATAGACACATATGCAGCAATTATGACAACTGCATTTGTTTACTAAGTGAAATAGTACTGAGATGGATAAAGTGCTAGCAAGCCTTGAACAGGCAAATCAGCTTCAAAAATAGATGCGCAGTTCTTTAAAAATCTTTTTAACATTTTTCTAGCTACATGTAGAATATAACTTAGCATAAAAACGGTATGGGTTTGAGGATATGGGGAGGGGGAGGGTTAAGCTGTGACAAAGTGAGAGAGTGGCATGGACATATATACACTACCAAACATAAAATAGATAGCTAGTGGGAAGCAGCCGCTTAGCACAGGGAGATCAGCTTGGTGCTTTGTGACCACCTGGATGGGTGGGATAGGGAGGGTGGGAGGGAGATAAAATAGGGAGGGGTTATGGGGATGTATGTATATGTATAGCTGATTCACTTTGTTATATAGCAGAAACTAACACACCATTGTAAAGCAAATATATTCCAATAAGGTCGTTAAAAATAAATTAAGTAAAAGAAGACTGACTCATCCAATTAAAAAAAAAAATTCTCTCATCCTGGATTCAAGAGAAGGGATGAAGTAAAAGGATGAGGAAGAACAAGAAGAGGAAATGTGAGCCTGGAGAGGGTAGGAGGAAGAGCAGAAGGCAAATAAGTGTATGTGCTTCCCTTGCCATCCCTGACTTTTTTTTTTTTTTTTTTTTTGGTGCTTCAGGAAAACTCAAAAGCCAGAGGAGAGCACAGAGGTGCTCACCACTGCATGTGAACAAAAAGGTGGAGAGAAGGGAATGGTGGTAATCTGCGCAGGCAACTGGAGGATGACCTGAGTGCATCTCGCCAGGGAACGGTCCCCGTTCCATAGAAGCCCTGAATATGCCAGGCTCTTATGTTTAGATGGGGGGCCGAAGGCATCTGTGGGGTCACCACATACATCACTCCTGGAGGTGTTGTTCACATTGTGTTCTTTGTAAAGAGTGTCCCTGGTGAGGTTCCACATCTCCCTCTGCAGGACCCAGCCTTGCCCTCCCAACCCGCCGAGGTCAGCAGGCAACATCCCCAGTTAATCACCAGGTGTGGTGAGATATCTGGAGTGGCCCTGGTACCCCCCAGTTCAGGCGTCCTGGGGAAAGGGTGAGGAGGACAGAGGCACCGGGGCTTCTTCTCACGCAAGCAGACAGCTCACCTGGCCCAGCGCTGCTGCATCCCTGTGGGCACGCGGTAGCCCTGGCATCCGGTAGGGGACACTGCAGGATCCACACCTGGCTGGGATTTGCCCACCCCCTGGGACCCCGCAGCCTCTGTGGAGCCCCACTGAAGGGCCTGGGTCACCTCATGGCACCATTTCTCAACCTGAGGTTCTATAGATTTTCCATAGATGTGTAAAAATTGAATACAACACACACACAAAATGAAGGCAATTCAAAGCAATGCTAATTTAGGATGAGTTAAAGGGCCAGGATTCCAAATTAATTATGACCTTAAAATTAGATAACAAATACATCTGGTTTTATTACCTGCTGAAAAGCAGTGTCTTCTACAAACTTTTCATGTTGGGATACAGCAAAGCTATAGAATTTATGATTCTATGACCACAGCATCAGGATATTTTTAAATTAAAAAGCACAGGCAAGTTTGGCTGGGGTGTTAAAGAAAGAAAAATGATTATTAGGGGAAAAGGGAACATTGCGGTTCTCTGCCCACTTCCACTGTGCTGGTCTCATGATGGGCCGTGTTGCGTGTGGGCTGGAGGGACAGGGTCACTACTCCCACCTGTGTCATCAGACCTCCCACTCACAGCGCCCAGGTGGGAGGGACCCACACTTTTCACCCTGGAGCCCCAGAGCCTCCCCTTTCCTCTGCATCACTTTCACTGTTCAGTGGACCAGTCACTTGAATGCCGCCCGGCCAAATGCCCAGCTTAAGTCGCCCCTGTAGGACAGGTCTCTCTGCTACCAGAACACACTTGGCAAAGAGCAGCAAACAGGCCCCAGTGCCCTGGGGATGTGAGCCCTGGGGATGTCAGGGCCCAAAGTCACTTGCAGGGTCTGAGTAGCCCCCTGGGTCCCACACACCGACCCCAGGAAGCCCACCACCCCACTGACTCCAGTCCCTGCCTTTGTGTGGCAGGTTCTGGTCTGACACCTGTGAGGACTGTGACCTGGAGGCCTCAGCCTGAGACTCAGAGGGGATGGAGCTTGTGCAGTGTCTGGCAGCTTAAATGAGACACGAGGCCAAGGAAGGAGGGCCGCCTCTCTGCTCCCCCTCCGCTCCTGAGTCAGCTAGTGAGTGCCGGTTACTTCCTGTCGGAGCTGTACAGATTTAGCATAAATTTTAGATATAGGTCTTATTTTTAACAGTGAAAGGCTGTTACATCAAGCAAAATTGATCTCCTCCTCGGTTTTTTTTTTTAAACATTTCTATGTAAGATAACACACAAGTATAGAAAAGCACCCTCCGCAAAGGGAGGGCTCAGTGAATTACAATGGGCGCTCCACTCTGGGGAGCAGTACTTTTTCCCTCTGTGAAAGCCCAGATGCTTCTGAGAAGCTCCTCTCAGCTTCCTTACTCTGGCCCGACCTCCACAGCGGAAATCCCAAAGGGACTGGATTCTCCCAGCCCTCCAGCACCCTCCACTACTTTCTGATTGTGCTGCCACACTCATTTTGAGTTATTTGTGTGTAAATCACTGCACTTGGAATATACATGGAGTAACTGATTTCATTCTTATAACCGAATAAGTTAGCACTTATTCTTCTCCCCTTCTACAGGGGGCAGCCAGGGTGCTAGGGACGTCCTGTATATTGAACTGGGTGTTGGTAACAGATGTGTTTATATTTACAAGAAACCATAAAGCTCTACGCTTACGATCTGTGCCCTGTACAATACACCAAGGAAACTTCAATTAGAAAGAGATGCCAAAAAAATTTCCCCACAAAACAAACTTCAGGGCCAGGTGGCTTCCTCTGATTTCTACCAAACATTTAAGACAGAAACGATGCCCGTCTCCTACACACTCTTCCAGAGAACAGATACAGAGGGAACACACCCACACTGCTTTCATCGGACCAGGAGAATACTGATGTCGTACCTGCAGCAGATATTACAGGACAGGAGAAATTACAGGCTAAAGACTTCTGAATGTCGATGTCAAAATCCAAAAGCAAATATTAGCAGTCTAAATCTAGAGGTTTTCAGAAAGGAAGGAAACTAGGATTTCGTGGCGGTATTTCCAGTGGTTGATGTGGACAGGATCACTGGGTGTTTGGGTGCTGCCTGGGAACGTGGAGAGAAGGGACAATGCCATCGGGTTAGTGGAATGAACATTTGGTGACAGAGATTAGGAGGGCCTGGGTCATCCTCAGAGACAGTCCTGGGATGGGGTCTCTAGGCTGTGGCTATGGAGGGGTCCCTCTAGAAGGGCATGGGCCTCTCTCCTGTGCCACTGCAGGGTCTAGGGATGGATGAGGAGTTTGTAGGGGCTGGATTTTGATGAGGAAGGATGAGCAGGGAAGGTGCGCCCTCAGAGCCAGTGCAGCCACGGCCCCTCCCCAGCCAGGCCGTAGCCCAGGCTACTCCGACAGTTGCTCACATCAATAGTCAGGCGACAGTGGGGCACGCCACTTTCACCCACTAAACCACCAAGCACAGCCCAGCAGGCCACTGTCCTCATTAATCAGCACTACCTGTGCATCCAGGGCTGGTTGTTGAAGACCAAGCTAATTTGTTAGAGACGTGCCATGTGGGCAACTGGCTTGGAGAGACCAGGGCTCTGAGACACGTGGAGACAAGCCGACCACTGGTCAGACCACCAGGAGGCTCACCCAGTGTGTGAAGACGCTGAGGGAGGAGGGACGTAGATGGGACCCCCCGATCCTTCAAGGGACCTTCTTTCAGGGATATTTAAGAGCTGTGGGGTCAGGGATCAACATGTAAGGGAGGCAGCAGGTCAGGCATGGGCCCTCCTGTTGGCTCACACCCCTCCTGTCCTTGGAGCAACCATGGGGCAGGCAGGAGGATTGGGGGCATGGAGGGAGGGGAGCCCTGGGCTCAGGGGTCCAGAGCACCATCTAGAAGATTCAGGGGTTCAGGGATTTCTGTCCCAGGGAGCCAACTACATTCCTGTCCCACATCCATCTGTCATCAGCTTTGCGACTCCGGGAAAGTCACTTACAATCTCAACGTTTTAGTGCCATGTACCATAAAATATGGTTCACAGCACCTGCCATGAGTTCCCCACGGGGCTGATGTGGGGATCACAGGAGATGATGACAGATATTCTTCACAAGCTCTAAAGCATCACACCCATAACCTTCCCCACTCCCCTGCCCTGTGGCATCCAGGTCCCCCCTCTGGAGGCAGCACTACCACATTTCTTGCTTATTCTTCCAGACATTTAATATTTGCACACTTAGGTAGCACTTATGAAGTAACCATCATTTTTCATCAGGGTCTACCTGATTTGCTGTATTAAGCTTCATCATGTAATACTAATAAGTGGGCCCTACTGACATTTCCATTATCACAGAACAAGGAACTGAGGACAGAGGGTCTGCATAACTTTCCCAGGTTCATGTGGCTTCTGGTATGATTTGAATCCAGACCATCAGGCACCAGCCCCCACTCTGTCGGTCACTGTGCTGTGCTCCCTTTCTGTATTATCTCACTAAATAAAGTCATGTCCCCGTGCAGTCAGCCTGCTGGCTATTTTAAGTGCACACCACATTGCAACACCCTCTTCTCAGCCCAGCTTCGATTCACTTGACTCCCCTAGACTCCCCTAGGAGGCTGGTGAACAAAGAGAACAGACGTGTGACCTGGGAATGAATTGACACCTCTGCATGGTCTTCTCCCAGCAACTTATCAATAGTTCTCTCAGTTTTTGTTGTGTTTTCCAGGATCATGACTCGGGTACCAAGAAGAAAAGGAAGATTATAAAGGAATCAAACACAGGATGCACAAGAATATCATCTGCGATCAAGATAATCTGCTGGCCATCCGCAGCGGTGGTTCAGGCACATCAGAATCAGCATCTGGCCAAACAACAGGGTAGGGACACAAATAGCACCCCCACTAACCACTCCATTGAAGGTACTGTGGAAATAATACCAGCAAGTAGATTCAGGAGCAATGGCTGTAGTTTGTACAGCAGAGCCTGGATCTGGCTGAGGGAGGATTGGGCAGGGAAGGTGCCCACTCAGAGCCCGTGCAGCCACTGCCCGCTCTTAGCCAGGCCTTAGTCCAAGCTGCTCAGACGATTGGTCAGTTTCTAGTCAGTGAGACCCTGGGGGCCTGTAAACTTCATCTGTTAAGCCACCAAAACACCAGCCCAGTAGACCCTGTTCCCAGCTAATGAATATTAACTGCTCATCATCCAGGTTTGATCAGTTGAAGATGATGCTAATTCTCTGTGCAACTGTCATGTGGGCAGTTGGTTTGGACTGTCCTGGGTTTTGAGTCAGTTAGGGAGTCAAGTAGACTACTGGTCATTCAGGGTGGTCACCTGACCACCAGGAAGTCTCACTGCAAATCAGCTGTTAGAATCAAGTGCTGAGGGGGAAGGGAGGGGAGATGCACACATATTTGGATACCCCGGTCCATCAGGGGGTCTGCATTTGGGGGAAAGACATTGTATTTGGGGTCAGGGATTGAAACGTAGAGGCAGGAGGTGGGTCCAGATTTGAGCCATTCTCTTGGGCCAGGCACCTCCTCCGAGTACCAGCTGTCTCCCGGCAGCATCCTTGGGGCAGGAGGATGTGGGAAAGGGAGCGAGGAGAGCTCTTGGTTTGTGTATCCAGGGCATGATCTCATGTCCATGTGTTCAGGAATCTCTCTCCCTCCCCTGCCTCAGACCCATCACTCATCAGTGTTGTGACTCTGGGCAAGTTACTCAATCTGTCTAAATTTCAGTGCCCTGAACCATAAAATATGGGTCACAGCCCCTACTCTGCCCACCCCACAGTGCATCACAAGAAATAATATTCTTTCCATGAGCTCTAAAACGTCTTACTCATGTCATCAATGTGAAAAAGTAGGCTCTATCCTCCTGTTTGTAGCCTCCTAGGTGCCCTTTCTGGAGACAACCTACTTATTCTTCCAGGCATTTAATACTTGAACATTTATGTAGGTAGCACTTATGAAGTACCCATCATTTTTCTTCAGGCTTTGTATTTACTAATGTTTAGCCTCAGAACATAATACGAATAAGCAGGTCCTACTAATATTTCCATATTACTGGCCAGGGAACTGAGAAACAGAAGGGCTAAGTAACTAACCTTCCTAGGTACACGTGGCGTTCAAATAGTCTATCTATCTATCTATCTATCTATCTATATCTGGATATGTCACATTTTCTTTATCCATTCACCTGTTGGACACTTAGTTGTTTCCTAGTCTTGCTTTGCCTTATTTTATTTTTTTACACACACTGCATGACATGCGGGCCTTAATTCCCTGACCAGGGATCAAACCCATGCCCCCTGCAGTGGAAGTGTGGAGTCTTAACCACTGGACCACCAGAGAAGTCCCCTGCTTTGCCTATTTTAGAATCAGATTATTTGTTTTTGTTTGTTTGTTTGTTTGTTATTTGCTATGGAGTTGTTTGAATTCCTTATAGATTTTGGATATTAACCTCTTATCATACATGTGGTTTTCAAATATTTTTTCCCATTCCTAGTTTGCCTTTTCATTTTGTTGATTGTTTCTTTTGCTCTCCAGGAGCTTTTTAGTTTGATGTAGTCCCATTGGTTGCTTTTTGTTTTTGTTGCTTGTGGTTTTGTTGCCATACCCAAAAAATCATCACCAAGACCAATGTTAAGGAGTTTTCTCTTTATGTTATCTTCTAGGAGTTTTACAGTTTCAGGTCTTACATTTAAGTCTTTAATCCATTTCAAGTTAATTTTTACAAATGGTGTAAGATAGGGGTCCACTTTCTTTGTTTTGCATGTGGGTATCCAGTTTTGCCAACACCATTTACTGAAGAGACTATCTTTTCCCTGTTGAGTATTCTTGGATCCCTGTCAATTAGTTGCCTGTATGTGTGTGGATTTATTTCTCGGCTCTTGATTCTGTTGCATTGGTGTATGTGTCTGTTTTCATGCCAGTACCATACTATTTTGATTACTCTAGCTTTGTAGTATAATTTGAAATCAGGAAAAGTGTTGCCTCCAGCTTTGTTCTTCTTTCTCAGGATTGCTGTGGCTTTTGAAATCTATTGCAGTTCCATACGAATTTTAGGATTGTTCTTTCTATTTATGTAAAAAATGTCATTGGAATTTTGATAGGGATTGCACTGGAACTGTAGATTGCTTTAGGTTGTATGGACATATACTCTCTGAGTGAGATGTGCATGTAAATGATTTGCCTAAGACTTATTAAAGCAAAACAAAAAAAGTCAAAGAAACTGCTACATTAGAAAATACTAAACGTGTAGAGTATGGGCGGCTGGTGTGTGCTCGGGATGACCCAGCCCCCTCCAGGCCAGAGAGGTGGGTGGGAAGCAGCAATTACAACAGACAAGGATGACCCTCCCTGTTTACCCCTCCCTCTGGGCCCATTTTATTCCGGGCTGCATCGTTTAAACTCAAAACACACTTTTAATATAGGGCCCTTGTAGCCATCTTGTTGTGCTACTCTTCACAACCCATGAGCAGGGTCACAGGAAACTGTAAACAGGTCTGGCTTTCCATGTTACCACTCATACAAGCCAGTGCTTTTCCACACTTGATCTACAGATCACAGACACGTGAGGATTATGCAAAAGAACAAGAAAAAAGCTTTATTATAAGTTTCACATCGAAACAGGGTCCACACGAGGCCCAGCCTGGGAGGAGGTGGACACTGATGGCCTCGCCCAGCCTGGGAGGAGGTGGACACTATTGGCTCAGGCCAACTTCCTCCTCTTAAACCCCAAGGTAATGAATCGCGACCTGGAGGAGAATGACTTGGTCGATGGCCCAGTGGTTTTTTGTCCAGCCAAGCCCTGGGCAGGTGATGAGGGGGCCCTAAGAGCAAGGCTGCACCTTGCTGTGCCCAGTGCGGAGCTGAGGCTGATAGGAGTAGAGGCCGGAACCGACACACTCCTAAAGTCAGCCTTGGCTGGGCATGGGCTGCGCCCTCCGCTGGAAGTAGGGGGGCCCTGCCTGGGTGCGCCCCCAGGGATGTGATGTAAGATGGGGGCAGTAGTGCCTCCAAACCTAGGCTGCTTCTTAGGGCTGGGTCCCATGGTACCGTGGGGTGGCTCTGGTGATGCAGGCCCCAGGAGTTCAGGCCCATGCTGCCCCCATTGCTGTGTGTGGTGCTCGGGGGCCCCCTCTTTCTTGCCGTAACTCTGAGAGCTGCAAACATGCAGCTCAGATCTGCGGGGCCGCCCAAAGCTGGGGGGCTTGGAGCAGAGGCAAAGGCTGGAGCTTTCCGTTTCCTGGGGAAGAGCTGGGGAGAGCTGCCCAGGTCCCCGATGGCATAGGTCTCATCCCCCAGCGCACTGTTGATGCGCCGGAACGCTGCTTCCTTCTCCGAGTCTAGGTCTTCGGCGGTGACCCGGAAACCCGGCTCAGGGGCTGGGGGCAGCCTCAGAGGCTCCCCTCGCCTGTGCGGCAGCAGAGGAATCCTGCGTTTTCGGGGCCTGGGACTGTCAGATGTGCAGGAGCCCTTCCTCCAGGGCCCTTTCTGCCCTCTTGCTGCCTCTGCATTTTTGTCAGGCTGGCTTTTCCTCTGGAAAGCCACCGGAGCTGCAGAGGGCGATGGAGGGCCCTCCTCGCCCCCTGTCTTTGCAGACTTCTGGGGCAGCCCTTGCGGTATGGCGGGACCCCTCCTTCTTTCCACTGGCAGGAAACCTCGGGTGGAGCTATATGAGCTCGTGATGGCGTTTCTTTGGGGGCAGGAACTCATACAAGAGGTCTGCTGTTTCCTGGCGTGGCGTATCTGTCCTCTGCCCACTTGGCGTGGAGGTCTCTCTGCAGAGGTCCAGGCCTGGGCACGAAGAAAGAGCCCCCCAGGGGCCTAACTGCAGATCGTGCGCCCCCGGTGTCATCGGGGCCGCTTCTCTGGTCTTCGTTCCTCCCTGTGACTGTGGGGACTTCCTCCTGCTCGGCCATCCCTTGCCCGCTCTCTCCCAGGGCCCTCAACACCGTCTTCTCTGTGCTGTAGTTGTAGTTCGGGACACAGCTGGGTGTCGTGGCCGGCACTGGCTGCCCCTGCGCCACACTGACAGTGACTGTGTCCACTGCGGACACTGAGCTGCGGGACGTCGTGGAGGTGCGAGCACCCATCTCTGCCTTCTTCCGATGGCCTCGCCTGCAGATGGAGATAAGGATCCCCATAAGGAGTGCAGCGTCTGCGAGATGGTAGAATGGGGTCTCAGAGACTCTGTGGCAAAGTGCAGATGCAGAGTCACTGGACACTTGTGGGCTGGCCTGCGAGTGGATAGCCGACCATAGACAGCTGGGTGACCCGGGCCGGCCACGGGAAGTTGTTGGGCGCGGGGAGCGGGCTGGGGGCAGCAGAGCCCTCCTGGCAGGTGCTGGTCCCCCAGTGCCCGGTGTGAGGGTGACGGGCAGGGCCTACCTAAGTAACTGACCCTAGAGAACTTGGGTGAGGTCGGTCCTTGAATACAGAGCTGGGCTCCGAGCACTCTCCTTCAGCTGCCAACTCGGCCAAAAGCGGAGTGCGCTCTCTTTGGCCTGTTGCCTTTTTATACTCTGAAACCTGTGAGCGAACAATGGGCGTGCGTTGGCGGGGCGCAAAAGTTTAGGGAGGGGTGGCGCATGCGCAGAGTACACGTCAGGCCCTGGGGCGCACAGGTGAGGATGCGCGCCCCTGGACCGTCTAGCACTTCTGAATCTCCCCGGGGGTCTGAGGGCTGGAGGTGTTTGCCTTGAGGGTGATGAGCTTCTTGGCAGGACAGCTGGCCCTTCTCCCCTGGCCGTGCCCCAGTGCTGTCGGGGTAACTAACTGTACTGGACGGGATCCCCGCCCAGCAAAGTGGGGCAAGGTCGCTGGCTGTGCAGCTCCCACAAGAGGCGGCAGCTTTGGCAGCAGCGCCTCTGCATCCTCCTGCCCTTTCCCCTGGCGGCACTGGAGGGGAGTCGCTAAGAACGGAAGTGCCCACACCATCCAGATCCTGCTGGGGTGACACCTGAAGTGGTGGCCAGGGCTGGCTGAGAGGGCCATACTTGCCATATGGCCCAAAAACCCACTCCTAGGCAATTAACCAAGAGAAAAACTTTTCACAAAACACATGTGAATGTTTTAGCTATCTTGTCCACAATTCCTAAATATAGGACTATTGAGGTTATCCAATTTTCTTGAGTTTGTCATTTTTTAATTGTTCTTGGAATAACACTATGTATACGTATTGTTTCACAGTCTAGAGTTAATATTTTACCAATTAAATAAAATTCAGCAGGCTTACATCCATATAGATTCTTTTACCTTCCACTCTTTGTTATAGCTGTCATACGTGTCACCTTTATATGACGTCAACGCCACCCTCTGAGACTGTGGTATCCTTTTTTCATACATATACAGGGAATTCCCTGGCGGTCCAGTGGTTAGGACTCAGCACTTTCACTGCTGGGGCCCCGGGTTCAGTCCCTGGTAGGGGAACTAAGATCCCGCAGGCCACGCAGCCGTGGCCAAAAAAAAAAAAAAGTCATACATATACAAAATAATGTAAGAGGATAATTTTTCCAGATACTTGCCATTTTTGTTGCCCTTCCTTTGTTCCTGAAGTTGCAAGCTTACTTCTTTCTTGTGTCATTTCACTTCAGCCTGAAGAAGTTCCTTTCATGTAATATTGTTATAGCAAATTGTCTGGTGATGAATTCTCTTAGTTTTCTCTCATCTCCATCAGACTTCATTTTGGCTTTTGTTTGACTTTCAGTCTTTAAGGATATCCTTGCTTTAAGGATATCATATCCTGGTTGGTCTTTTCCTTTAATACTTTAAAGATGTTGTTCCATTCTTTTCTGGTCTCTGTTTTCTGATGAGAAATCACAGTCCTTCAAGTTGACATTCTGTGATGTATAACAGGTCGGTTATACAAGATTATTCTTCACCTTGGCTTTTTTATCAGGTTGTGTGTCAGGGTGAGGCTTTCTGAGCTTAGGTCTGTGTCTTGAAATCAGTGACGTTTTCAACTATTCTTTTCCTCATATATTTTCTTCTGCACCTTTCCTTCAGACCCTCCAACGGCACAAGAGTTAGAACTTGCAATATTGTTTCACATGTCTCTGAGACTTAATTTTTGTTCAGTCATTTATCCCCCTTCAGTTGTCACCCCAGCAGGATCTGGTTGGCTTGGGCACTTCTGGGTTGTTTTTTTTTTTTTTTTTTTTTGCACTTCTGTTCTTAGCGGCTCTCTCCTCCAATGTTACCAGGTGGGAGGGCAGGCGGACGCACAGGCGCTGATGCCAAATCTGCCACCTCGGGCGGCGGCTGCTGAGCCAGGTACCCTGCTCTCCAGCTTTCCTGCTCTGGTGGCCGGGGACCCATCCTGTACAGTTAGAGCCGGCCGGGAGAGAAGGGGCAGCTGCCCTGCCAAGAAGCTCATCACCCTCAAGGCAAACACGTCCAGCCCTCAGACCCCCGGGAGATTCAGAAGCGCTAGACGGTCCAGGGGCGCGCATCCTCACCTGTGCGCCCCAGGGCCTGACGTGTACTCTGCGCATGCGCCACCCCTCCCTAAACTTTTGCGCCCCGCCAACGCACGCCCATTTTTCGCTCACAGGTTCCAGAGCTGCATCCCAGCAACAGGCCAAAGAGAGCGCACTCCGCTTTTGGCCGAGTTGGCAGCTGAAGGAGAGTGCTCGGAGCCCAGCTCTCTAACCAAGGACCAACATCACCCAAGTTCTCTAGGGTCAGTTACTTAGGTAGGCCCTGCCCCTCACCCTCGCCCCGGGCACTGGGGCAGCACCTGCCAGGAGGGTTCGGCTGCCCCCAGCCCGCTCCCCGCGCCCACCGACTTCCCGTGGCCGGCCCGGGTCACCCAGCTGTCTATGGCCGGCTATCCACTCGCAGGCCAGCCCACAAGTGTCCAGTGACTCTGCATGTACGCTTTGCCACAGAGTCTCTGAGACCCCATTCTACCATCCCGCAGACGCTGCACTCCTTATGGGGGTCCTTATCTCCATCTTCAGGTGAGGCCATCGGAAGAAGGCAGAGATGGGTGCTCGCACCTCCACGACGTCCCGCAGCTCAGTGTCCGCAGTGGACACAGTCACTGTCAGTGTGGCGCAGGGGCAGCCAGTGCCGGCCACGACACCCAGCTGTGTCCCGAACTACAACTACAGCACAGAGAAGACGGTGTTGAGGGCCCTGGGAGAGAGCGGGCAAGGGATGGCCGAGCAGGAGGAAGTCCCCACAGTCACAGGGAGGAACGAAGACCAGAGAAGCGGCCCCGATGACACCGGGGGCGCACGATCTGCAGTTAGGCCCCTGGGGGGCTCTTTCTTCGTGCCCAGGCCTGAACCTCTGCAGAGAGACCTCCACGCCAAGAGGGCAGAAGACAGATCCACCAGGAAACTGTAGACCACTTGTATGAGCTCCTGCCCCCAAAGAAACGCCATCACGAGCTCATATAGCTCCACCCGAGGTTTCCCGCCAGTGAAGAGAAGGAGGGGTCCCGCCATACCGCAAGGGCTGCCCCAGAAGTCTGCAAAGAAAGGGAGCAAGGAGGGCCCTCCATCGCCCTCTGCAGCTCCGGTGGTTTCCCAGAGGAAAAACCAGCCTGACAAAGATGCAGAGACAAGAGGGCAGAAAGGGCCCTGGAGGAAGGGCTCCCGCACATCTGACAGTCCCAGGCCCCGAAAACGCAGGATTCCTCTGCTGCCGCACCGGCAAGGGGAGCCTCTGAGGCTGCCCCCAGGCCCTGAGCTGGGTTTCCCTGTTGCCGCTGAAGACCTAGACTCCTAGAAGGAAGCAGCGTTCCGGCGCATCAACAGTGCGCTGCGGGGTGAGACCTAGGCCACTGGGGGCCTGGGCGCCATGCAGCCTTCCTGTCCCTTTCTGCTGCCTGCCGCAGGGGCTGCTTCTCCGCAGAAAATGTTTCATAGTTATTTCTATTTTAATATGATCATGGTACATTAAAATGTATTAGTGCTTCCATGTGAACACTAAGGTCACTTGACTTGTAATTTTCTATATTGTTCTATATTTTTGTGACTAAAGGCATTACCTGGGGGAATTAAAAGAATATCTTGAAGCGATTTTGGCTTTTGATCTGCCACTAATTCCTATTTAACCTTAATTCAGGGGTCGGATTCTTTGACCCAAGGAAACAGAATAGTATAAAAAGAAAGAATGTGAGTGTCAGATGGTGGCAGTGATTAAGTATAGCGAGATACGCCTTTGCAAAAGTTACTGTTGGTCCCAGAAGACTCTCACTTAGCTGTGTGACGCTGGGCAAGTCACTTCACCTAAATCTCTGAATTATAGGGCTGTGCTGATGATTTAAAAGTGACTGAGCACGGTGGACACTCGGAAATCCTGGGTTCTCAATAAAGCCACTGCCCTGCTCTTTGGTCCTTTGGAATTACTAGATTAGTAAAATTTATACTTGACAGTAATTTTAGCTTAAAGTTTATTTTGTCTATTTCATCTCAGCCTTTTGGCTAAGATCAAGTGTAGTATCTGTTCTTGTCAATTTAAATAGCAAGAGAAAAGAAAGGAAAATAACGGGCATGCCCCCACACTCTTCAGACAATAGGAGCCTCTTAACCTGTTCCTTTGTCCAGAGACACAGGCCATTTCTCAGTGAAGGCCTCTGCCATCACTGAGGTTGCAGGGGAGATGTGGTAACTGGGGAGAAAAAGACCAATGGGGATGACCCCCTCACTCCTCAACATCCAAGCCCCCCACTTTCTCACTTGTCTGGCTAGAAATAAAAGGTTGATCCGATGGTTTTAACTTTCAGCTGTTGCTGGACTTTGCGTGCCTTGCCTAAGCTGGGAGACAGAGGCAGGAAAAAACCCCACCATAATCACCCTGTTATGGGCTGTTATTCAACTTTGGACTTCCAGGCCCCATCTGCCTGTTAGCGTTCACTTCTTAGAGTTTCAAGTGCATGCTCTTTGTCCTCTATCTTGCCCCATGCGGCTCTCAAGCCCTCGTAATATGACCACATTTCTCGTGCCACATGTAAACATTCTAACACTTTGCAGATACTGAATTAAAAATCTATTATTTACATTGACTTCACCATTTTCATTTTCCTGGTGTGTTCATTAGAGAATTCAAAATTACATATGTGCCTGGCATTATGTATTTTTTGGTGAGCAGTGATCCAGAGGATGGAAATGTATGCCTCCTTCGACTCCTTAAACTTAACCCCACTCTGGGGCAATGTCCCAGCCAGGCAGAAACTGCAGTGTGTCTTGGAGAAGGTCTTTTGCATTGAGATAGTAGGATGCTCTTTTAGCTTCAAGAACTTGGATGTTGTTGAGTTTAACCTGGTATAAATTCAAATTAGAGTGTTTTAATTTTAGGATGTTAAAGGTACTCCCCATGGTAAACACAAAGAAAATAGCTATACAATAGTCCCAAAAGGAAGTGAGAAAGTCATTTAAATATTTTATTGTAAGAAATCAGCTAAACACACACAACGAAAGATAGGAATTCAGGAAATGAGGGGCAAAAAAGCTTTGGGCAGATGGAAAAGAAACAGCACAATAGCAGAAATAAGTCTTTTTTTTTGTCAGCAGTTACTTTAAATATAAATGGATTAAACTCTCCAATCAAAATACAGAGATTGGCGGAATAGGTAAAAACATATGATCCAACTATATGCTGTCTACAAGAGACTTAATTGAGATCAAAAGACTCAAGCAGGGGCCTCCCTGGTGGCGCAGTGGTTGAGAGTCCGCCTGCCGATGCAGGGGACACGGGTTCGTGCCCCGGTCAGGGAAGATCCCACATGCCGCGGAGAAGCTAGGCCTGTGAGCCATGGCCGCTGAGCCTGCACGTCCGGAGCCTGGCGCCGCAACGGGAGAGGTCACAACAGTGAGAGGTCCGCGTACCACAAAAAAAAAAAAAAAAAAGACTCAAGCAGGTTGAAAGTTAAAGGATAGAAAAAGGAATTCCAACCTCAGTGAGAAAACTCAAATAGTAACCAAAAGAGAGCAGGAGTGTCTATACCAATATCAGACAAAATAGACTTTGAATTTAAAATGGATGAAAGAGTTAAATATAAGAGTTAAACTATACAAAGTTCTGAAGAAAAAAAGAGGTAAATCTTCATAGTCTTGGATTTGGCAATGAACTCTTAAATATGATAGCAAAAGCACAGGCAACAAAAGGAAAAAGAAATTGGACTTTATCAAAATTAAAATCCTTTGTGTTTCAAAGAACACCATCAAGAAAGACATAATACAACCTTCAGAATGAAGGAAAATGTTTGCAAGTCATATATCAGATAGAGACTAGTATTCAGAATATGTAAAGAACACTGGCAACTCAATAAAATGTCAAATAACCAAATTTTAAGAATGAGAAAAAGAATCTGCATAGATACTGCTCCAAAGAAGAGACACAAATTGCCAATAAGCACATGAAAACATGTCCAAAATTATTAGTCAAAATCATGCAAACTGAAACCACAGTGAGATACCACTTCATACCCAGTATTGTGCCATATAATTTTTTTAAAAACAAGGGTTGGCAATGATGTGGGGAAATTGGCACTTTCAAGCATCGCTGGTGCAAATATGAAAAAGAAAATAGTTTGGCCGTTCCTCAAAAAGTTCAACACAGAGATACAGTACGGCCCAGGAACTCCACTCCCAGGTATATGTCCAGGAGAAATAAAAAACATATGTTCACACAAAAACTTGTACATGAGTGTTACATTGTCTTATCATTATTCATAATAGTCAAAAAGTGGAAACAACCCAACTATTCACCAACTGAGGAATGGAAAACTAAAATGTGTTATATCCATACAATGAATATTATTCAGCCATTAAAAGGGTGAAGGACAGATACATGCTACAACCTGGATGCACCTTGAATACATTTTGCTTACTGCAAAAGTCAGACACAGAAGTCCGCACATTGTGTGGTTCTATTCATATGAAAGGTCCAGCATAGGAAAATCAATAGAGACAGAAAGACCCAGGGCTGGGGTGAAAGGGGAGGACAGAATGAGAATGACTGATACTAGGTATGAGGTTTCTCTTGGGGATGATGAAAATGTACTGGAATTAGAGATGTTGATTGCAAAACCTGAGTACACTAAAAGCAGCTGAATCACACAGTTAAAAAAAAAATGTGAATTGATGGAATGTGAATTATATCGCAATCAAAGGATAATATGACAACATTTTTATAGTCATTACTCTTGATCAGTTTCAGGATGGAATTCTCACAGTGACTTCAATGGAGTGGCTTGTATGGGATGATATTTGAGGCTCAACCCTTTGGGACTAGATGTTCATTTTGAGCTATTGAATGACGGTGAGGGCCAGCCAGTATATTTTCTTCACGGAGGATCAATCCCCATATGTATCCTTGGTTTGAATCCTTGTCTTTTTCTCTTCATATTCCTGAAACAAGTTCCTAGGAAATACATTCACAATAGTGAGAGGTGTTGACGTCTTCCTGGCAAAAGTCTTAACTTATTCACAGGTGAAACTTAAGATCTCCTTATTACTAGCTGCCCGGGGAGTCCCCTGAATCAAAGTAGGGCTTATGAAGATGGACCTTGCATTTGAGCGTGCACTTAAAATACCCAACAGGCTCATCACATGGGGAAAATAACTTTATTTACATGAGACAAGTACAAAGTCAGCACAACACAAAGAGGGGGAGTATGGGTGCTGGTGCCTGATGGCCTGAAATCAAATCCTATTAGAACGCCACGTGTACCTGGGAAGGTTAGTAACTTAGCCCTTCTGTTTCTCAGTTCCCTGGCCAGTGATATGGAAATATTAGTAGGACCTGCTTATTCGTATTATGTTCTGAGGCTAAACATTAGTAAATACAAAGCCTGAAGAAAAACGATGGGTACTTCATAAGTGCTACCTACATAAATGTTCAAGTATTAAATGCCTGGAAGAATAAGTAGGTTGTCTCCAGAAAGGGCATCTAGGAGGCTACAAACAGGAGGATAGAGCCTACTTTTTCACATTGATGACATGAGTAAGACGTTTTAGAGCTCATGGAAAGAATATTATTTCTTGTGATGCACTGTGGGGTGGGCAGAGTAGGGGCTGTGACCCATATTTTATGGTTCAGGGCACTGAAATTTAGACAGATTGAGTAACTTGCCCAGAGTCACAACACTGATGAGTGATGGGTCTGAGGCAGGGGAGGGATAGAGATTCCTGAACACATGGACATGAGATCATGGCCTGGATACACAAACCAAGAGCTCTCCTCGCTCCCTTTCCCACATTCTCCTGCCCCAAGGATGCTGCAGGGAGACAGCTGGTACTCGGAGGAGGTGCCTGGCCCAAGAGAATGGCTCAAATCTGGACCCACCTCCTGCCTCTACGTTTCAATCCCTGACCCCAAATACAATGTCTTTCCCCCAAATGCAGACCCCCTGATGGACCGGGGTATCCAAATATGTGTGCATCTCCCCTCCCTTCCCCCTCAGCACTTGATTCTAGCAGCTGATTTGCAGTGAGACTTCCTGGTGGTCAGGTGACCACCCTGAATGACCAGTAGTCTACTTGACTCCCTAACTGACTCAAAACCCAGGACAGTCCAAACCAACTGCCCACATGACAGTTGCACAGAGAATTAGCATCATCTTCAACTGATCAAACCTGGATGATGAGCAGTTAATATTCATTAGCTGGGAACAGGGTCTACTGGGTTGGTGTTTTGGTGGCTTAACAGATGAGGTTTACATGCCCGCAGGGTCTCACTGACTAGAAACTGACCAATCGTCTGAGCAGCTTGGACTAAGGCCTGGCTAAGAGCGGGCAGTGGCTGCACGGGCTCTGAGTGGGCACCTTCCCTGCCCAATCCTCCCTCAGCCAGATCCAGGCTCTGCTGTACAAACTACAGCCATTGCTCCTGAATCTACTTGCTGGTATTATTTCCACAGTACCTTCAATGGAGTGGTTAGTGGGGGTGCTATTTGTGTCCCTACCCTGTTGTTTGGCCAGATGCTGATTCTGATGTGCCTGAACCACCGCTGCAGATGGCCAGCAGATTATCTTGATCGCAGATGATATTCTTGTGCATCCTGTGTTTGATTCCTTTATAATCTTCCTTTTCTTCTTGGTACCCGAGTCATGATCCTGGAAAACACAACAAAAACTGAGAGAACTATTGATATGTTGCTGGGAGAAGACCATGCAGAGGTGTCAATTCATTCCCAGGTCACACATCTCTTCTCTTTGTTCACCAGCCTCCTAGGGGAGTCTAGGGGAGTCAAGTGAATCGAAGCTGGGCTGAGAAGAGGGTGTTGCAATGTGGTGTGCACTTAAAATAGCCAGCAGGCTGACTGCACGGGGACATGACTTTATTTAGTGAGATAATACAGAAAGGGAGCACAGCACAGTGACCGACAGAGTGGGGGCTGGTGCCTGATGGTCTGGATTCAAATCATACCAGAAGCCACATGAACCTGGGAAAGTTATGCAGACCCTCTGTCCTCAGTTCCTTGTTCTGTGATAATGGAAATGTCAGTAGGGCCCACTTATTAGTATTACATGATGAAGCTTAATACAGCAAATCAGGTAGACCCTGATGAAAAATGATGGTTACTTCATAAGTGCTACCTAAGTGTGCAAATATTAAATGTCTGGAAGAATAAGCAAGAAATGTGGTAGTGCTGCCTCCAGAGAGGGGACCTGGATGCCACAGGGCAGGGGAGTGGGGAAGGTTATGGGTGTGATGCTTTAGAGCTTGTGAAGAATATCTGTCATCATCTCCTGTGATCCCCACATCAGCCCCGTGGGGAACTCATGGCAGGTGCTGTGAACCATATTTTATGGTACATGGCACTAAAATGTTGAGATTGTAAGTGACTTTCCCGGAGTCGCAAAGCTGATGACAGATGGATGTGGGACAGGAATGTAGTTGGTTCCCTGGGACAGAAATCCCTGAACCCCTGAATCTTCTAGATGGTGCTCTGGACCCGAGCCCAGGGCTCCCCTCCCTCCATGCCCCCAATCCTCCTGCCTGCCCCATGGTTGCTCCAAGGACAGGAGGGGTCTGAGCCAACAGGAGGGCCCATGCCTGACCTGCTGCCCCCCTTACATGTTGATCCCTGACCCCACAGCTCTTAAATATCCCTGAAAGAAGGTCCCTTGAAGGATCGGGGGGTCCCATCTACGTCCCTCCTCCCTCAGCGTCTTCACACACTGGGTGAGCCTCCTGGTGGTCTGACCAGTGGTCGGCTTGTCTCCACGTGTCTCAGAACCCTGGTCTCTCCAAGCCAGTTGCCCACATGGCACGTCTCTAACAAATTAGCTTGGTCTTCAACAACCAGCCCTGGATGCACAGGTAGTGCTGATTAATGAGGACAGCGGCCTGCTGGGCTGTGCTTGGTGGTTTAGTGGGTGAAGCTGGCGTGCCCCACTGTCGCCTGACTATTGATGTGAGCAACTGTCGGAGTAGCCTGGGCTACGGCCTGGCTGGGGAGGGGCCGTGGCTGCACTGGCTCTGAGGGCGCACCTTCCCTGCTCATCCTTCCTCAACAAAATCCAGCCCCTACAAACTCCTCATCCATCCCTAGACCCTGCAGTGGCACAGGAGAGAGGCCCATGCCCTTCTAGAGGGACCCCTCCATAGCCACAGCCTAGAGACCCCATCCCAGGACTGTCTCTGAGGATGACCCAGGCCCTCCTAATCTCTGTCACCAAATGTTCATTCCACTAACCCGATGGCATTGTCCCTTCTCTCCACGTTCCCAGGCAGCACCCAAACACCCAGTGATCCTGTCCACATCAACCACTGGAAATACCGCCACGAAATCCTAGTTTCCTTCCTTTCTGAAAACCTCTAGATTTAGACTGCTAATATTTGCTTTTGGATTTTGACATCGACATTCAGAAGTCTTTAGCCTGTAATTTCTCCTGTCCTGTAATATCTGCTGCAGGTACGACATCAGTATTCTCCTGGTCCGATGAAAGCAGTGTGGGTGTGTTCCCTCTGTATCTGTTCTCTGGAAGAGTGTGTAGGAGACGGGCATCGTTTCTGTCTTAAATGTTTGGTAGAAATCAGAGGAAGCCACCTGGCCCTGAAGTTTGTTTTGTGGGGAAATTTTTTTGGCATCTCTTTCTAATTGAAGTTTCCTTGGTGTATTGTACAGGGCACAGATCGTAAGCGTAGAGCTTTATGGTTTCTTGTAAATATAAACACATCTGTTACCAACACCCAGTTCAATATACAGGACGTCCCTAGCACCCTGGCTGCCCCCTGTAGAAGGGGAGAAGAATAAGTGCTAACTTATTCGGTTATAAGAATGAAATCAGTTACTCCATGTATATTCCAAGTGCAGTGATTTACACACAAATAACTCAAAATGAGTGTGGCAGCACAATCAGAAAGTAGTGGAGGGTGCTGGAGGGCTGGGAGAATCCAGTCCCTTTGGGATTTCCGCTGTGGAGGTCGGGCCAGAGTAAGGAAGCTGAGAGGAGCTTCTCAGAAGCATCTGGGCTTTCACAGAGGGAAAAACTACTGCTCCCCAGAGTGGAGCGCCCATTGTAATTCACTGAGCCCTCCCTTTGCGGAGGGTGCTTTTCTATACTTGTGTGTTATCTTACATAGAAATGTTTAAAAAAAAAACCGAGGAGGAGATCAATTTTGCTTGATGTAACAGCCTTTCACTGTTAAAAATAAGACCTATATCTAAAATTTATGCTAAATCTGTACAGCTCCGACAGGAAGTAACCGGCACTCACTAGCTGACTCAGGAGCGGAGGGGGAGCAGAGAGGCGGCCCTCCTTCCTTGGCCTCGTGTCTCATTTAAGCTGCCAGACACTGCACAAGCTCCATCCCCTCTGAGTCTCAGGCTGAGGCCTCCAGGTCACAGTCCTCACAGGTGTCAGACCAGAACCTGCCACACAAAGGCAGGGACTGGAGTCAGTGGGGTGGTGGGCTTCCTGGGGTCGGTGTGTGGGACCCAGGGGGCTACTCAGACCCTGCAAGTGACTTTGGGCCCTGACATCCCCAGGGCTCACATCCCCAGGGCACTGGGGCCTGTTTGCTGCTCTTTGCCAAGTGTGTTCTGGTAGCAGAGAGACCTGTCCTACAGGGGCGATTTAACCTGGGCATTTGGCCGGGCGGCATTCAAGTGACTGGTCCACTGAACAGTGAAAGTGATGCAGAGGAAAGGGGAGGCTCTGGGGCTCCAGGGTGAAAAGTGTGGGTCCCTCCCACCTGGGCGCTGTGAGTGGGAGGTCTGATGACACAGGTGGGAGTAGTGACCCTGTCCCTCCAGCCCACACGCAACACGGCCCATCATGAGACCAGCACAGTGGAAGTGGGCAGAGAACCGCAATGTTCCCTTTTCCCCTAATAATCATTTTTCTTTCTTTAACACCCCAGCCAAACTTGCCTGTGCTTTTTAATTTAAAAATATCCTGATGCTGTGGTCATAGAATCATAAATTCTATAGCTTTGCTGTATCCCAACATGAAAAGTTTGTAGAAGACACTGCTTTTCAGCAGGTAATAAAACCAGATGTATTTGTTATCTAATTCTAAGGTCATAATTAATTTGGAATCCTGGCCCTTTAACTCATCCTAAATTAGCGTTGCTTTGAATTGCCTTCATTTTGTGTGTGTGTTGTATTCAATTTTTACACATCTATGGAAAATCTATAGAACCTCAGGTTGAGAAATGGTGCCATGAGGTGACCCAGGCCCTTCAGTGGGGCTCCACAGAGGCTGCGGGGTCCCAGGGGGTGGGCAAATCCCAGCCAGGTGTGGATCCTGCAGTGTCCCCTACCGGATGCCAGGGCTACCGCGTGCCCACAGGGATGCAGCAGCGCTGGGCCAGGTGAGCTGTCTGCTTGCGTGAGAAGAAGCCCCGGTGCCTCTGTCCTCCTCACCCTTTCCCCAGGACGCCTGAACTGGGGGGTACCAGGGCCACTCCAGATATCTCACCACACCTGGTGATTAACTGGGGATGTTGCCGGCTGACCTCGGCGGGTTGGGAGGGCAAGGCTGGGTCCTGCAGAGGGAGATGTGGAACCTCACCAGGGACACTCTTTACAAAGAACACAATGTGAACAACACCTCCAGGAGTGATGTATGTGGTGACCCCACAGATGCCTTCGGCCCCCCCATCTAAACATAAGAGCCTGGCATATTCAGGGCTTCTATGGAACGGGGACCGTTCCCTGGCGAGATGCACTCAGGTCATCCTCCAGTTGCCTGCGCAGATTACCACCATTCCCTTCTCTCCACCTTTTTGTTCACATGCAGTGGTGAGCACCTCTGTGCTCTCCTCTGGCTTTTGAGTTTTCCTGAAGCACCAAAAAAAAAAAAAAAAAAAAAAAAAAAAAGTCAGGGATGGCAAGGGAAGCACATACACTTATTTGCCTTCTGCTCTTCCTCCTACCCTCTCCAGGCTCACATTTCCTCTTCTTGTTCTTCCTCATCCTTTTACTTCATCCCTTCTCTTGAATCCAGGATGAGAGAATTTTTTTTTTAATTGGATGAGTCAGTCTTCTTTTACTTAATTTATTTTTAACGACCTTATTGGAATATATTTGCTTTACAATGGTGTGTTAGTTTCTGCTATATAACAAAGTGAATCAGCTATACATATACATACATCCCCATAACCCCTCCCTATTTTGTCTCCCTCCCACCCTCCCTATCCCACCCATCCAGGTGGTCACAAAGCACCAAGCTGATCTCCCTGTGCTAAGTGGCTGCTTCCCACTAGCTATCTATTTTATGTTTGGTAGTGTATATATGTCCATGCCACTCTCTCACTTTGTCACAGCTTAACCCTCCCCCTCCCCATATCCTCAAACCCATACCGTTTTTATGCTAAGTTATATTCTACATGTAGCTAGAAAAATGTTAAAAAGATTTTTAAAGAACTGCGCATCTGTTTTTGAAGCTGATTTGCCTGTTCAAGGCTTGCTAGCACTTTATCCATCTCAGTACTATTTCACTTAGTAAACAAATGCAGTTGTCATAATTGCTGCATATGTGTCTGTGTTCCCTTCTAGGCTATATGTTCCCTTCTAGGCTATAAGTTAGAAACTATATTTATATCACAGCCCCTATGTATAGCACAATATCCATTGCTAATTCAGATTGTGCTTTAAGATATGAGAGAAAATTTAACACGTTTATTATAGTCATAAACATCTAGCAAACCAACCAGAAAATAAAAACTAATTTTCAATGGGTTGGCCAAGAACAAAAAAGCGAGGAATACCTAGTGCAAAATCATATCTCTAATAACTACTGTTGGATTTAGAGCACACACATGCTAAACTTATTTTAAAATATCTTCTCATCAAAGATTTGAGGTTGGACCTGAAAAAATTATATCAGAAGTGAAAATAATTATGTGGTCTGACCAGCGTGGATCACACAAAGTAAGTGTATACTATGTATAAAGTAGATAAACTACGAGGTCCTGCTGTATAGCACAGGCAACTATATTTAATACCTTGTAATAACCTATAAAGGAAATAGATCTGAAAAAGAAATATATATATCTGAATCTCTTGGCTGTACACCTGAAACACAACATTGTCAATCAACTATACTTCAAGTAAAACAAAACAAAACAAAACAAAGTAAGTGTAAAGGGAAGTATAGTTTTATAAATTCACCTCTGATATCCAATGGACCAACTGAAAGACAACAGAAAGTACAACTTTCTAGGAGACAGGACATGGCCAGCAAACAAGGCCATTACCCTCGGTAACGGTCATACCTGCCAAAAGATATACGGACTAGCCTGCATTCATGAATACATAGGAATTCTTCATTTATCTGGCATTGTTAGGCAATGAGGTATTGTATGTTAGGAGAAGTTTTTGTAAATGACAAATTGAAGAGGAGTTATTTTAACCTTCACTCGGTAATTTTTTTCTAAAATTAAGAAATGTATCCACTGGTGTATCTAATGTTTCCCGTGATAACTCGGGGTCATCAGTTCAATCAACGTTTGCATGAATAATGCAAATGGAAACAAGGCAGGCATGCTTACTGAAACTGAAACTGACATGGCACTGGCTGGAATAACTGATGAGAGAGCAAGAGAAAAACAAAAATGAAAACAAACCGTGATCAAGAAACAATCAGTCAAGTTCTGACTTTCTGTACTTAGTTTCAAAAAGAGATACCACAAATCCCAGCGAGAGACTCCAGCATCATTAGCTGTCTTTCTCCTTCGTTTCCACCTTCCTTTCCTTTTCCTTCTACCCTATATTGTTCCAGGAAGTGATTATAGCTCCTTGCAAAACAATTTCTAATACTTGCTTTCTCTCACACAAACTTCACAATATGTCCATGTGATAAATAGTGTGGAGGTAAAAGACAATTCATCACAGGCACATCTCCTATGAAAATAAAATTAGAAACTAGCTTCTAAACATGCAGAGAGAAGGGCGTGGTGTCAGGCACTAATTTCCTTGTGAATTCCTCTCCATTTCTAATAGACATTCTTCTTTACCAAGATCCCTTTTTATTGGTGTCCTGTTCCAGACTGCTCCACTCCACCCATCCTCATCCTGTAAAATACATTCACACTCTTTTGTGACCCTACTTATTTGCCCATTAAATAATCAGTCATAGAACTGTCGGAATTAAATACAGAGTGAAATTAAAATACTGGAGTCACTTGGAGGGTTTAAGCAGCTCTACCAGAAAATACTGGGCATGGATTTAAAAGAGGCTGCGTGGGACTTGCTCTTGTGCAAGTTCTTTCTCAAGAAGTATCTGAAATAAGCCTAAATTCAGAGTTAATCAGTCTGGCCTGCTTTCTCAGGTGGACTGGAATTCATTGCTCTTTCCCCTCAACTCCCTGATGTCAGTGGCACTTTCCGGAGGGGAGGTGGACTTCTCTGCCTACTGCAGAAGCGCAGTTCCCCCAGGCCCACTCCCTGTCTGAATCCCACACTTGAGGCCAGATGCCAGCCTTCCCAGAACATTTGTCGTTTCCTTTCAGTTTCCGACCTGCTCAGATTGAGTCCCTGTAGACTCTTCCTCAGCTTGAAACCTGATCTTCAACCCCTTCCCTGACCTTGATGGTTACCTTCCTACTTTAGGCCTCAGGTGCTTTAGCTATAAAATGATATAGTTGCCCTTAATTCTAAAGTTTTCTTTCTAAAGCGCTAAAATGTGGTGGCTCTTGAAAATGTTTCTCTTTGCTGGTTTAAATTTTGTAGAGAATTAAAACCCCAGCCACTCTAAAAGACAGTAAGTTACATTGGATAAGGAAAGTGTGCTTTTGTAGTTAGATTAACAGGGATGGAAGATGACTTAATATGTTTTAAGATACTCATGATCCGTTCTCGTGAGAGTCGGGGGAAGAAGGGGAAGAGAGTTAATAAAATACCAAACGATTGTGACAAATTAAGTTCACCAAGATGTAGCTGATTAGTTACTACTTGAATAAGCCACACAAATCCAATTCAAGTTGTCCTTTATTTTTCTAAGAAGGATCCCAGTGAACCGAGTCCCATGTTCAGTAACTCCACCTTCAATGGCTTAGTCTTTAAAAACTGTTATCTTGCTGGAAGAAGAAATATTGCCCATCAGTCCTAATTGATGTTTAGCTATCATGCACATTTCAAATAAATTTATAACATTGCCTGATCTCAGTGTAATACATTCCAAAGGGGCAAAGAGCACATGAAAAGTTATGGAGTCTCCATCGTCTACACTGAAGTGTGCAATAAATTACATATTATTTGGCCGTGAAATTCACAAGCCATAGAAACCACGCCATTACCATTATACAGTGGTAAAGAGCAGGTAATGAGAATGATATAAAACAAAACAGACTGTGTATGTTGGCACTGCTGCCAATAAAACAATCATTAAATGCATTCATATGCATCTACGCTAGGTAAGCTCTTTAGGGCAATTGCTATGAGTTCTACATACCTGTCAGGATATTATATATAGCCCACTTTCTATGGCCTTTATTCAAAGACGCTGAGAAAGGGTTACTCTGGGTAAATTCAGACCTTTTCTCAATATAGAATTTACTCAACATGCGTTCTGAACAGCAAAATTTCACAGTGCTTTCAATTTTCCTACACTAATTGCCACCTCAGCAAATGCAGGATTAAGTATAATGGATTATAAGAAGTTAGAAAGGAAAGATGGAAGAAAAGAAGGAAGGTAGAAAAAAGGTGGGTATGGAGTACTTCAACATTTATGTAGAGTGGAGCTAAAACTAAACTGAGGTTTCCCTGAACTATTAGCATACGCTATAGAAACTTAAATGAAAAAATAAAAAAAACCAGCAAGGGAAACTCAAAGATTCTTTGTTTCTTCACTTTAATGCATATACACGTCCACCTTAAACAATGTATATGCTTATATCCAATAAGAGAGCATTGTTTTGCAAGGCTATTTGGGTTCTATCAGCATGTAAAGGTGGGACAACTCAACTTTAGCAGAGTTAGCCTTCAGGTGAATAATTGCTTCTTTCAGGTTGCGAGCATTTGAATTTTCCAGAAATGTTTCCCAAAAAATGAAAACTAAAAGAAGGGTCCTAGGACAGCGTCCTTTAGAAGTTTTATAGTATCAAGGCTTTTGGAGGAAGAGAATCCTTGTCGATTATCAACACAATGATTCCAAGCAGGTCAATTTTTGCTGAGAATATTATATAACAGAACCCACTTCACCTCCATTATACTGACAATGATCTTTCTTACTTCAACCTTGTGCTTCTTAGTAAAGTTGAAAATACGGAGCCAAGAACAGACAGTGACAATGCCAGAGACTCAGATGTACCTATAGGTGCCTTCAGACAACATCAGCCACCCAGGCTAAAGTCCTGGTTTAAAACATCCCAACATGAATGAATCTCAAAAACCATATGCTGAGCAAGTGAAGCCAGATCAAAAGGGCACCTACTATATTATTCACCTTACATGAAATTCTAAACTGGGCAAAAGTCATCTCTAAAGATAAAAAGCAGATCCGTGGTGGCCTTGGGGTGGGAGATGGGGATACTTTTGCAAAAGCCTAGGAGGAAACTTTCTAGGGTTTTAGGATTGTTATCTATCTTTATGGGGGTGGTAGTTAAACAAATGTATACATTAATTAAAAGTCACCGAACCGTTGACTAAAAATGTCTGCATTTTATTGTATGTAAATGATACCTTAATAAGGTTGATTACAAAATGAACCAAAACCAAAACAAAGCAGAAGAAAAACCTCTCAAGACCTCAAAGGAAATACACTGTTTTCTTCCAGGGTACCAGACTGGAAATGAGGCATTGGTCTGTTCTACCCTCAGATCATCCCTAGGATTATCTAGTCTATTTTAAAGCACTAGAGTCCCCTATCAGGAAAACTCACCCCATGTTTAATTACTTTGATTTCTTCTCTGCCTCTTCTCCCAACACAGTGAAGCCATTCATGGAAGGAAAACCAGCTTTTTCCAACTTTGCATCACCACATATTCTTTCCAAAGCTATTATTTATGGAATGAAATTTGGCTACACTTTGTAAAAATCTAGCTTTTTGAGGCTTACAAATCTTAACAGTTAACCTATTGCCTCCACTGGAATTTGGAAAAAAATTATTTTGAAAAGGAATAGCTGAGACTTGACATTTTTTTTGTGTGTGATTTTCTCTTCCCCTAAGAGAGAAGTGAGTAGGAATGAGAAACACATACATAAAGAAAAATAAATTATCTTGCTGCCTTTGCATGGTTATAATTTATAGGAGGCCCTTTTCAACAATAATCTATTATCAGAATCAATAAAATATAATCTCCATGAAGGCCAGGCCAGGATATTTGTCTCTTTTTCAGCAGATTGCAATACAAACCACATTCATGGATATGCTTCTTGATGATCTTTGTAATACTGGAACAGTTGCCCATTTCCTCATGCCTCTTCACCTTAACTTCAACCTGGTTTTTCACCAATGACCTCACATTTCCTTCTCTATCACTTGGTTGTGGGCCTCTTTTCCAACTCCAACTCCAACTTGCATTTCACTCTGGCACCAAAGGAAGACTCACACCTTCCTGCTTTTTAGTGATACCTCAAGGTCATTACCATATTGTGATCACCCTGAAGAATAGCCAGACAATTGTTATTTCAGAGCCATCTGACAGTTTGTAGCTCTAAAAATTAACTAAGGACCGCATTTGTCAAAAATATCCTAGTTTAAGATTTTGGTAATACAGCAACAGTAATTCCGAAGTCATTTATGACAATCAGTGTGGGAAGCACCCTCCTTCAGGAAGATCCTTTGCCATACAATATTCTTTCCCTGTAAGGAAGAATGGCCGTGGAAAGTAACCTTTTGTGGAAAGAAATACTTGGCTTTGAGAAGGCTTGAAGTTCATACATTTTTCTTGAATTAGATTCCCCATTAATTACTTTATCCACAAAGAGGTAATTATCAGAGTTATGTAAGCAATTAAGGAGATGCTACTCCACATTCTTTCAGCTTGTTGACCTTTCTCACTTTATTTCATGTGGCTATCTGAAACATCAGTGATTTATATGCCTTTTTTTTTTTGACAGATTTCTGTGTGTGTGTGTCCTCATGATGAAAACATCATTAAAGTAAAATATCATGAATAGACTCTTAAGAAGCAGAGTCTACTTAAAGTCCTGGAAAATATGAAAGCACTAATATTCATGGACAACTCTACACTCTGAATGTTACTCCAAATTTTGTTGACCTCTCTTTTGTCTAGGAGTTTTTCAAATTTTCTACCACGATCATTTGTTAGTTTTATAATTACATAATAAAGGCATTACATCATACAATCTTTTGTTATCCATTGCAGTTTTAAAACTATTCCTTTCCTTTCCTCAGCAGATATGTCATAGATTATTAGTACACAAGCAAAGACTTTCAACGTAACAGTACTTTATAGTGAGAAGAACTATACTGAGCTATCTCTGTCCTAAGGCAATGCACTAGGAAAGCACTAGGAATTCTTAAGCACTAGGAATACAGAGACAATCAAGGGGCAAGTTCCTTGCCTTCAAGTATACATAATCATTACAGCAAATGCTTAAATAGCACTTAGTATGCAACTCACCACAGCAGTCTTATTATCCTCCTTTTGAATAGGTGAGCAGAGGAAGCCACAGGGAAGTCATAGGGTAAAGCCAGAATTTGAACCTAGGTAGACTAGTACACTCTCCACGGCTTTAACTACTACATTAAAAAAATATACATATATATATATATATAAGTTTCATATATATATATATATATATGTATGTATATAACTCCAAGTATTCCAAAGTTACAAAACACTTATCTACCAAAACTCAAAAAGGAGCACACAAACTTGCATAGAAAATAAACATGTGGGCTTCCCTTGTGGCGCAGTGGATGAGAGTCTGCCTGCCGATGCAGGGGACACGGGTTTGTGCCCCAGTCCGGGAAGATCCCACATGCTGCAGAGTGGCTAGGCCCGTGAGCCATGGCCGCTGAGCCTGTGCGTCCGGAGCCTGTGCTCCTCAAAGGGAGAGGCCGCAACAGTGAGAGGCCCGCGTACCGCAAAAAAGAAAATAAACCACAATATAACCTGCTCCACATGCTGACTGCAGTGTCCAGGGCCTCTCCCATCCTTAGGTAGCTGGAAATTACAACAAAATAATACTTTTCACCTTTGGAAGCCACACCATCTCTCATACCAAGCAACCAATTACTTCCTTAGAATTGGAAATTAACCTGAATATCATAAAATATATGTATATAGCATTAGTAATGTAGAACCTTTGTTTAAAGACAATAACTTCAATAGCAGAGGAAACTTTACCATTGCAGGCTTCAGATAACCTCTATATTTCTCAGATTTCATGCTAAATCATAAAATGCCATATTGTGTCTGAAGCTATTTTTTCAATAGTCCATTTTCTTAAGTGGACTATGCAAAGCAGTAAATACTGAGGAACATTTTGGCTCCCAAATCCTAAAGCCATTCTGATTATGCCTGGGTGATCATGGGGACGTCATCGGAACTACCAGAGGACTGGCTGAAATACCAGTGTTCTGGCCAGCTTACAAATTAGAAATTATACAGAATCCAATTTTATTTTTTTGTTATGTAATTCCTATGAGGCTTTTGGGATGTCACTGTAAAGTCCTTTCATGTGTAATCTTTATCCATTAGATAGGGAACAATGCCAATCCCCATCATAAATACTGTCACAACCTGACACTGAAAATCCATTGCAGGGCATAGGACCTGCAAATAGGATATGAATCACACACATCCACTCATTCAGACAATCCACAAATACTCATTTTTAAGTCTACTATATGCCAATAATGTACCGGCCTCTCAGATGCTAAACCATGCTAAATGCTGAAACAGACATACTCAGTTCGGGCCCTCCTGGAACTTATTACCTACAGAAGTGCCTTCGTTGTAAACGGTCAGGTCTCAGCCAATGCTATTATCATCAGCAGGTGACCAAAGGATAGAGCTTGCTTCCCTTCAGAGGTACAAAACAGTTCTTACACCTGAATGGGATGCAAAGAATAATCTGACTTCTGTTCACCGGGGGATGAACTGAACTGTCCTTGCAGAAGAGATAACAGATGGTGTGAACCCCACATCCTAGAAAAGGGCCAGGCACACGATAAGTGTTCAGCTTTTCAAAAACAAATGAACAATCACTTCCTCTCCTAGATCTTTACACCCTTCCTCTGCTGGCTACTTTCTCTCAGCTTATAAACATCCTCAAATATACCCACTTAAAAAAACTCTCAGACCTATGATTCTTTGGATATTCTTGTGGATAACCTAAGTCTCTACCATGCCTTCAAACACCTGTCCTCCCAAAAGCCCACATCTGTACCTTGGGCCCAGACCTGTCTACCAGGCCCCTCTAAAGCACTGAAGATGAAGGAAGATCCTCTCGCCACCCCCAATCCCTTTCTACTGTGCTCTGTATCTCTCAAAAAGATGCAGCTGTAAACTGTCACCCACGCTTGCTGCCCTCCCTTTTCTAACTGGTCACCAGGCCTCACCCATTCTCTCTCAGATCTGCAAAACCCGGTCCCACCTTTTATAACTTAAGTGGGACCCTTAGATTACAATTCACCCTGCACCCAATCAACTGCCATCCACATGGAGGTCCAAGTGAGCCTCTAAACCAGAATTCCATTTCACTGTTCTTTGGTGTTTCCCGCAGCCTTCAGGATAAACATCCAAACTTCTGACAGGACAAACAAGGCGCCTTTCTGTTGGGCCCCACTAAGTTTTCAGTATCGACTCTCATTTCTTTCCCAAACCCTGAGTTCCAGCCCTGTACATTAGTTTTGCCATATTTTCTTACATTTCTCAAACTTCAACACACACTGCTCTCTCCTGCCACCCCAGGAGCTTCTACATATCCTTAGAAAGGATGGCACTTCCTCCAAGAATCCTACCCTGAACTTTCCCTTCCAAGTTTCTGTGCTCTGCAAAGGGGAAAGATGGTGGGGAGGGATACATTAGGAGTTTAGCATTAACATATACACACGGCTCTATATAAAATCATCAACAAGGACCTACTGCATAGCACAGGGACCTCTACTCCATATCCTGTAACAAACTGTACGGGAAAAGAATCTGAAAAGGAATGGATATATGTATAACTGAATCACTTTACTGTACACCTGAAAGTAACACAATATTGTAAATCAACTATCCTCCAATATAGAATAAAAATTAAATTAAACAAAAAAGAGGTTCTGTGCTCTGTAGCAGCAGAACTCACTTCTTCCAGAGCACTGACTCCTGTGCTTGTGTTTACTTGCTGCCCAGTAGAAGGGAAGATTACCTAGGGCAGAAGCATGGTCTCCAGCAGCCCTTGGTTCTGACATCTCATTCAAGTGCCAGGATACTTTACACACATAACCTGCTTAATTAATTCTAAGAACCCACAGAAAGAGTGGTTTTTAATGTCATTTTACAAGTGTGGGGATTGTAGTGCAAAAGAAACCTGTCCAGACCACAGAGAGCATAAGCCCTGGAATTCAAACCCTAAGCTGCCTTGACACCGGTGCTCTTTCCACTATATATGATACACCTATGGAGAAAAAATTTTTTTTTTTCCTGAGCCCTGTTTGAATGGAAAGGAAATGAAGCTGGGATATATCCATTTCCTAATCGCTTTGGTGTGTACCAGGCAAAGTCATTCAACAGACCAGGTAACATCTGTGCAACAATTAACGATGCTCCAAACTGTGCTAAGTGTTCTACTTTGTAGAGTCTAGAAGCATTAACACAGTGCATCCTTGTAACCGCCACAGAGGCTGGGTCCTGTTAAGCCCATGCTACAGATGAGAACACTGAGACCTTGAAGCCTTAAGGCACTCGGCCGGGGTCACCGAGCTGGCAGGAGTCCTAGGCCGCACGCCCCGTCTAGTGCACGTACACCCGGTCACCGGGCACCGGTTCTAGAGCCCACCCTCCACCGTTAACCATTTAAAACCCCGCTTCTCAGCGCCCACACGAGGGCCCCTGGAAGCGGGAAGTACAAACCTGTCTCGACAAGCCGTGGCTGGAAGAAGCTCTGGATACAGATCAGGGGCAGAGGGTGCTCAGGAGCGGCGCCCAGTCTACCCGCGGAGGCAGAAGGCGTTAAGTCCAGCAGGCCCTCCCTCAGGGAAGCCCGCACGGAGGGCAGAGGCACCGAGTCCTGCAGCGCGCACAGGTCCTCAGAGCGCGAGAAGGAGTCGGCCGCGCTGTCCGGGCGCAGCTTCACCGAGTGTTCACGGCCTGAGCGCGGCCTCGGGGACGCTGGCTGCAGACAGGATGCCCACACCCTCCTGTGGGTCCCGGCTCGCCTCCCGGCCCCTCGGGCGCCCACCACCCGGCGGCTGCGGCCCGAAGACACAGGGCCACGGGCCCCAGCTAGGCCGGGCCCTCCATGCCGCGCTCCGGAGCCCACGCGCGGCCTGGTGTTGGCGCGGGCATCAACGCCCTCCCGAGCCGCGGGGCTGCGGTTTAAGCCTCCGGGCGGGCCCGTGGGGGCGGGGCTCGAGGACTTCTGCGCGCTCGCCGTGCGTCCGCACGCAGACCCGCCTCCCTTGACGACGCGGCCTGAGGAGCAGCACGCAGACCCGCCTCTCCTGACGACGCGGCCTGAGGAGCGGTGTCGGCAGCTTCGAGACTAGGGCAGCGTGAAAGGTAGGAGGTGTGGAGAATTTGGGGTTTCCAAAAAGCGTTTGCTGACTGATCCAAACAAAAGTGAGACATGGTTGTATCAGCGCATTTTAAAAGTAGTTAAACTCCCGCAAAGTGTCTGTGCTCGCCCCGCCCAGAAGAGAGCGTGAACTCCGTGAGGGACACAGGAAAGGCTGAGTGAACGTCTGCCTGTGGTCCCTTACCTGGTGCACGGGTGTGTGAATTTCTGCGGAGAGCTCTTAATTTCTGTCGTTTCTGCTGGCTTGACACGGTGGTTGGCAAACGGTGACGTGTTCCGTGCATTCAGGACATGATCGTGGTTCCTAATAATCACTTTGTTTTGTACTGACACCTCCACAGAGAATTTACTACTGAATATCCACTTTAGAGAAGAGAAAGTGAGGCGTAGGAAGTGAAGTGACTGAGTAAGAGGAAGGACTCAGACAATTGGTGTTAGTAAATTAACCCTGCAAGGAGGCCGTTAGCCTGCGGTGGCTCTAGCGATGCGGCCGCCCACTTAAACCAACCCAAATCTAAGCCTGTCAGCGCCTCAGGGTGACGAACACCGCTGAGGACACCCAGTCACAAACCACCAACTAGGCGTTAAAGCCATAGCGAATCACTGGTTTCCTTGCTTTGCTTCTGCCCTTTTAAAATAAACATCTCTGCAGCTCCTGTGGCTGGAGTGCTCCTCACCTCTTCCGCTTTGTGGTGCGTGAATTGAATCTATTTTTGCGCACATAAAGTGTTAAAATTTTAAATATGCCTCAGTTTGTCTTCTAGGATTGGCCGTAGAAGTTGGATTTGTGTCCAGTTTCTAGAGCAGTGGTCGTCCTCTGGTCAGGCCTTAGGCGTTACGTGTACAACGTTCCTCTTCTACCACCACCTTCTGGATGCCTCCACCCACTACCAGCTCCCACGCATCAGTTCCCCTAGATGTGGTCAGCAATGGCTTTTACATGCAGCGTGCTCACATTATAACATCGCAGACACTCCTCCGTCCTCCAGCCAGTGTGTGAAGTGAAACATTACCATTCCTGTTGAAGAGTCTCTGGTGTGACCACTTTCCCAAACACAGCCACTCCCCAGCTGACCCTGGGTAACCACTCTTCTGAACTTGGTCTCCGTCAGTGGCATGGATGTCTTTCTATGTAGGCTACATGTTTAAGTATTCTTAAACTGCATATCGTATTTTATTTTGTTTTCTCTTGTTACTTGCTTTATTTAGCGTTATCTTTGCTAGGTTCATCCATGCTGACACGTAAAGATCTGTCTAGTTCATGTACTTTCCTCGCTACGTAGGATTCCCATGTAGGGAAATCCAATAATTTATATGTGCATTTTCCTGTTGATGGACATTTAAATTGTTTCGAATTTTAAGTATGATTTCTTTTTAAAAAAATTTTTATATCCTTTTTAAAGGTTACTTTACATTTACAGTTATTACAAAATATTGGCTATATTCCCTGTGTTGTACAATACATCCTTGAGCCTGTCGTACACCCAGTAGTTTACATCTCTCACTTCCCCACCCCTGTATTGCCCCCTCCTCCCCCTCCACACTGGCAACCATTAGTTTGTTCTCTATATCAGGGACTCTCCTTTTTTGTTATATTCGTTCAATTGTTGTATGTTTTAGATTCCATTTATAGGTGATATCCTACAGTGTTTCAGAGTTCAAGACTCTCATGACAGAAGCCAAAAGGTAAGAGCCATTTTACATTGATAAAAAGCATTTTAACTATGTAGAAGCAGAAAATGGAAAGAATGAACTTTGCATTACATTTAATAAAAGCTTAGGGAGATCTTTGTGGTATATTAGTGAACTTATTTGTGGAAATTTAGCCATGTACATTGTGTTGGAGAGGCACCAAGAGTTCAAGAACTCTCACAATTTGAGTACACAATTGCCTTACTTGTAGGCATGGTGGCAGCCATTTACATAACAATGATTTGGAGGATGTTGTGTTAGTCAGCTCTTGCTGTGATAATGCTTTGGAACGAATTGACCCAAAACTCAGTTCCATAAACAAGAATTTATTTTTCTTGGACCTATTGGCTAGCTGCAGTGGCTCTCTTTTAGACCTCTAGATGGCTGGTTTTGCTCCGTGTTTTGGGTCAGTTTGAGGTCTGTAACACACATCTTCCTCTGGAGCCCAACTGTGAGGCCGCAGCTCCCAGGCCCTGTCTTCTCACAAAGTTCACTGAAACATAAGAGGTGAGCCCAAGTGCACAAGCCCATTTAAGGCCTCTGCTGCTCATTGAAGGCCATCATGTCTGCTCACACTTCATTGGCCAAAACATGTCACAGATCTAAGCTGTATTTAGAATATGTGTATTTGTTTAAAGTTGGGTGCCCTCACAGAAGAATATTGCATTTTGGACAGTGTTACCTTAGCATTTTCATTGGCATTTGCAAACGTGATAAACGCTGTGTGCACTTTTTCACCTTTGAGAACTTTCTGAAATTGTGGGACCATTTCTATTGGAAAAGAGGAAGGTACACTTTAGAACTCAACTCTAGTTATGGCATTGTTGGGAGAAGAATTACTGAGATAAGGTCAATACAAGTGAAAGATTTGGGATCACATATTCATCATTAACATTAGCATTCTACAGAACATTCCTGGAGAATTGTGATGCTTGCTTTATGTGATTTCTATCATAAATCATTAGAATTTGACCAAGACACTTCAGTGAAACATACATCATACAGCACATCGCATTTTAGTTTTTCCCACCACTCCACAACTTATCATCAATACTTCACCATAACTCAGAAACAGAAAAAGAAACTGAGTGAGTTCATTGTTAGCAGACGGGCTTCACAAGCAATACTAGTGGAAGTTCTTCAAATGATAGCAGACAGTAACTCAAGCCATACAAACAAAACAAAGAATGCTGACTAGAGCAGTTGTGTAGGGAATTATAAAAGATACTGTAATTTCAAATTTCTTCTCCTTTCTTCTCTTAACTAATTTAAAAAGTAAGCGCCTAAACAATATGACTATATTTGGATTGTTCTCTATATAACATAAAAAAATCATATATTTGATGATATGGCACAACGAAGGCAGTGAGAACAAAGCTGTGTTAGGATAAAAATGACAGTAGATCATAAGCTGAATCCACAGGAAGAAAGGAAGAGAACCAGAAATGGTAAATAGATTAACCCGACAAACTCAAAAATATTTATTTGCTCAACTTTCTTCTCTAAGCTCTTTGAAAAAATAAGCTTGTGAGAAGTAATTATTATAATAATATGTTGTTAAGTATGTAACATATATAAATGTAATAAAAACAAAAAAGAGGGGAAGGCATACAGCTCTATAAAAGTACAGTTTCTGTTTCTATCTGGAATGAACCTAGCAAAAATCTGAAGAGATTCTGAGATGTATCACATAAGCCCTAGTGCAGCCATTACTCAAACAATGTGGTTAAAAATCATTAAAGGAATTACATGTTACAGTAGAAAATATCTACTTACTATAAAAGGAAAATGGAGGAACAATAACAAAAAAGCAAAAACATGAGACATGTAGAAAACCAAAGGTAGAATGATAGACATAAATAAATCCTACCATATCAATAATAAAAACTAAATGTAAATGAATTAAACAATACAATCAAAAGGCAGATATTGTCGAACTGGGTATTAAAAAATGTTTACTATAGGAGACACTGCTTGGATTCAAAAGTCTAATGTGTACAAAGTAAAAGGATGAAAAAATATATATCATGCAAATAGCAACCATAAGCATTGCTGAAGTGGCTATACAAATACCAGAAAAAATAGACTTTAAAACAAACAAAAAAGTTACTAGATATGAAAAGGGACATTTTATGATAAAGAAAGGGAAGATACAAAAATCTTTACCCTATTTGCCCTGAATAAGGTAAAACCAAAATACACGAAGAAGAAAATACCAAAATCCATGAAGAATTGAAGGAAGAAATAGATAATTGCACAACATTAGGTAGAGGCTTCAGTACTCCACAGTCAATAATGGATAGAACAGTTAGGCAGAAGATCAACAACGATATAGAAGACTTGGACAAGACTATGAATTAACAAGACCTAATAAATGTTTACAGAACACTCAACCAAACAGTAAAATACTCATCCTGCTCAACCACATGTGAAACGTTTTCCAGCATAGATGACATGCTAGGCTGTAAGAGAAGAGATTGAAACGCACATACATTGCTGGTGGGAATGTAAAATGGTGCGGCCATTTTACAAAACAGCTTGAGAGTTCCTGCAAGTGTTAAACATAGAGTTACCCTATGACCCAGCAGTTCCAGTACTAAATATATACCTAAGAGAAATAAAAACTTATGTCTGCACAAAAGCTTGTACCTGAATGTTCATAGAAGCATATTTCTAAAAACAAAAGGTGGAAATAATTCAAATGACAACTGGATAAATGAATAAACAAAATGTGGAATATCCATACAATAGAATAGCATTCAGCTATAGAAAGGAACGATCTACTGATCCATGTTACAACATAGATGAACCATGATAGCATTATGTAAAGTAAAAGCAGCCACTCACAAAAGATCACATATTGTACGGTCCCATTTATATGAAATGCCCAGAATAGCAAATCTGTAGAGACAGGAAGTAGATGAGTGGTTGCCTAGGGCTGAGAGGGTTGAGGAGATTGAAAAAAGCTTGTTAATGTGTAATGGGTTTTTTGTGGGGGGACAGAAATCTAAAATTGGATTGTTGTGATGCTTACCCAAGTCTTTTAGTGGTTACACTCAGAACCACTGAATTGTATACATTAAAGTGTTGAAATTATGGTATTTAAATTACATCCCAATAAAGCTGTTAAAATTATGACAATTTTATATTTATAAATTTGAAAATTCATCGAAAATGACAAATTTTTTTAAAATGCAAGCTAACAAGACTAACGCAAGAAAGAAAACATATCTCAAAAACCTATATCTACTGCAAAAGTTGTTTGTATAATTAAATACCTTTACAGAAAATGATTTCCAGGGATAAATGGCTTTCCAAGTAAATTCTTCCAAATATTTAGGGAAGAAATATTGGTAATCTTACATAAAAATCTTCCAGGAGACAGAAAAGTATATATTGCTCAAATATTTATAAGGCCAACATAAGCTTCAGATCAAAACTAAAAAGAATATTACAAGAATAGAATCACAGGCCAGTTTCTCTTTTGAACATGCATGCAAAATGTGTAAACAGAAGCACAAACTGTATCCATGGTATGTAAAACAATCATATATCACAATCAAAGTAGCTTTATTCTAGTAATGCAAGGTTGGTTTAATGTTCAAACATGAAACTGATCCCAGGAATGAATTAGAGTGGGAAAAAAAGTCATTTAAAACAGAAGTCTTGGGACTTCCCTGGTGGTCCAGTCCTTAGAACTTGGCGCTTTCACTGCTGGGGCCCTGAGGTCCAATTCCCGGTCAGGGAACTAAGATCCTGCAAGCCATGAGGCAGGGCCCCCCCCCCCCGCCAAAAAAAAAAGGAAAAAAAGAAGACAACCAGGAGAAGCACAAGATCGAATAAACATAACAGATAACACCTTATGAAAAGTAGGTGAAGATTATGGAATATTCTAAAATTTTAAAACAAAAAGAAACATTTAAAGATTCAAGAGGATGTGACAAATATTGTACATAGGCAAAAAATAAAATAAAATATTACGATGATGGGAGCCCAAAAATCCAGATGCCCATGTCCTGTCTCTGAAGATTCTCATTCAGTGGGTTATGGATTTCCTCTATGTTTAAAAACCTACAGGTGTTATAAAGCAGAAACTAACACACCATTGTAAAGCAATTACACTCCAATAAAGATGTTAAAACACAACCAAACAAACCTACAGGTGATTCTGATATGATGCACAGACAATGTAAAGCTTCTGCTTTACAGGAAATAATACCAGATTATTTTGTTATTTTATAGTTATAGTAACAGGTTGTACTATTAACCGGTAAGTCTGATGTCAAAATGCACTCCCCACTAGGGATATAAAAGGAACTAATAGTCTGTACGGCTACTTGGTGGCAGCATGCATGTATTGCAAGTGCAATTATTGTAGGAATCCAAATGAGTGGAACATTTTAGAATTGGAAGACTACATACAGATCATCTAGTCAAGCTTCCAACTATTATAGTTGTGAAAACTAAGGCCCATATAAAAGAAATGATTTATCTCCAAAGAGCGTTAGTGAAAGAGTATGAAATTAAAAATATCTCTGAACTTTTAATTTAGTGCTGTTTTTATTAATCTCATGTATTAGCTTAAACTTCAGTGTGACAGATTTGGGATTGAATTCTTGCTCAGATTTACTGATTGCGTGCCTTTTAGTAAGTTACTAAAACACTTTTTTAAAAAAAGTAGATTTATTTATTTTTGGCTGCGTTGGCTCTTCCTTGCCATGCGCGGGCTTTCTCTAGTTGCGGTGAGCGGGGGCTACTCTTTGTTACGGTGCGCGGGCTTCTCATTGTGGTGGCTTCTCTTTGTTGCTGAGCACGGGGTCTAGGTGTGTGGGCTTCAGTAGTTGTGGTTCACGGGCTCTAGAGTGCAGGCTCAGTAGTTGTGGCGCATGCTCTTAGTTGCTCCGTGGCATGTGGGAGCTTCCCGGACCAGGGCTCAAACCCGCGTCCCCTGCACTGGCAGGCAGATTCTTAACCACTGCGCCACCAGGGAAGCCCTACTAAAACACTTTTAACTTCGCTTTTCACATATGTAAAATGGTGAGCCTTGGCTGATATAGAATATGAGATAACCTAGCACTGTTCTTAACACATACACGTAGTTAACATTTTTTGGCTCTCATCCCTCTTAAACGGCCTCTATCCTCTTAACAATGAAAGTGTGTTTCAGCTAGCAAAGCACCCCAGAACTGACCACATTCTGGCAAGAGATATAGGATTCTTTTTCTTGCTGGTGGTTCTTTATACCTGATATTTGAACTGCACTGAAACATGAACATCTCTTGTTTATACTGTATTAATGGATTGATGAATTTGATAATTTGATAGATGAATTTTAAAAAGTAATATGCAGGAAAAAAAGTAATATGCAGGAATTGAGCTGCCTTACTCTCAAGAAATATAATTCGATAGTGGTGGCTAAAACGATAAACAGTGTTTGCACAGGGAGTCCATATTGGATGTGAACTACCTGTACTCCCATTCGACTATTAAGAATAAATAGAATCCTTTCAAAATCTGTTTTAAAGCACAGTTATTTCCTTCTGACTCATTTAAGTTACCTGCAAGAAAAAGGCAATCTCCTGAATCCTTGCTTAAAAGGCTTTTAATATAAAGCAGATAATTTTTTGCAACATTTCCCAAACTTTTCATTATCAAATTGGCTGAGGCTTCTCAACGATTATCATTTCACAACAATATCTCCCTTTTCACCTTTTTTAAAAGAGTTGGCCTCGTAGATGTGCCCTTAAAACAGAGCTTCACTCTCAACTTATTTTAAATTTTGTATTCAAACAGTATGAAGAAAACAGGATCAGGGAATTCAGCCCTAGAAGTGAATGGATTACTGATACATGCTACATCATGGATGCAACTAAGTGAAAGGAGTCAGGCGCGAAAGGCTCTATATTGTATGGTTCCATTTATATGAAATGTCCAGCAGTGGCAAATCCATACACACGGAAAATATTATACATTAGTGGTTGCCAGGGGTTTGGAAGAGAGGGAAATAGGGAATGACTCCTCAAAATGGGTGTATGTTTCCTCTTGGGGTGATGAAAATGTTTTGTAGTTGGACAGTGGTGATAGTTGCACAACATTGTGACAGTAGTCAATTCCACTGAATGGTACAGTGATTTGTAAAATGATCCAAATGGTGAATTTTGTGTTATGTTCATTTTACTACAATAAAAAGGAGAAAGAATTAGGGAAAGACTTAGAGTTTGGGAAACTAAGGTGAACTGGTCAAGAAAAAGACAGCTCTACTGTTCAGTGTTCTCTCAGCTCTCCCAGTGCATTAATCCTCAGCAAAAAGTAGCCTGAACTTGTCGATGATAGTCATTCAACACAGTCCAGGGAAAAGTAAATAAAATAAAACCCAACTCTTCTTCTTTAGCACATCTATGAAAGGTTAACTTGCTGCTCAGCCACGTGGACATTCATGAAATCGTTTCACTTTAGGTGTCCTCTACTTCAGTACTTTACTCACAGCTCATTCACACATGTAGGCAACAGCATTCCTTAATTGGATGGAATCTGCAGTGCTGGTTGTGATCGGTCTCATGAAAAGAAAAGGGAAGGAGGAAAAAGCCTCCACATTGACTTGGTGGTCTTGATGAAATGGATGCAGAAGACAGCTTGAGTGTCAGACTGGAAACTGTTATTTTCCTTTTCCTTTTCTTTTTATCTTTCCTATCAGGTCTTCTGCCCACTTCCCACCCCCTTCTCTCAAAGAGGAAAGACACTAATTAGCTGCTTTTTTGTGTTTTTGGTAAAACACCTATTGTTTTGCGTTTCTTGTTGTTCGGTTTTTACTGCCAAATGAGCTTCAGTGGTTGATGTAGGGGGTCTCTTGGGAACTTAACGTTTTCCAGTTTAAGTGGAAAAGCTTTTTTGTTTGAATTGGCTTTTACTGGGTGCTTCAAGGTTTGCTCTTGGCTCTTTGAAGGGGGACTAAATAGCACTGTGTTTCCTTTGAGGTTCCAATGAAGAAAGGATCCTATGTCCTGGGCACTTTTTGTTGATTTTGCTGTGTGTCCTCTCTATAGCCAGATGCAGATTCCAGGAGAATGACATATAAATGAATATAAGTAATCTAATATTTTTACAATTTGCTTTGGCCATACTCCTGGTCTTATTCTACCTGTAGCAGATGGCTTTAAAGAGCATTAGCTATGTATATATTAAAAATAATATAAATATACCAATATTAAATATTATATTGATGTATAAATGTAATATACTAATATTTATATTAGTGTATAACAATTATGTATTATATTAATATATATTTTTGCCTAGCATATATTATATACAAAATATATGAGTAATGAAATGTATTTCTATGGTTAATATGTTCATAATATTAATATGATATATCCTGTAATATTGATTATAAAACAATTATATCATAATATATAAATATATAATTATTATTATCTGATATAATACACTATAGTTAATATATTCTATATAACACAATATATAATGTATTAGTATAATTGTATTATATAATATAAATGTAATACATATATAAAACTATATATCTTTTGGTTATACATTACACATACGAGTATGTATAGCTAATTATAATTTTATTTACATAGGAATCTGGTCATCATAACAATTGATGTAAAAATATGCAATATTTTCAATCAAATGGGCCTTAACCTCACTACCTACACATAACTACTTTTAAAATCTTGAACCCTGTCTAACTCATGCTTCCATATCTCTCAACCTGCTTTTCTACACATGCACATAGACACACGTTTATACACGATATATATGTATACTACCAGTTTTCAGTTCAATGTATATAAATATATAATATATAATTATATTCCTGTGTATGTATACAAATATAAATCAAAGGTATGTGTATAGGTATGTATTTCATATGTTTATATAAATATATCATACAAATAATGTATGTGTATATAAATACATGACTGTATACATACATACACAGAAATATACTTATTTAAACAAAAGGGACCTAAATAAACATAGTTCTCCAAGAATAAAAAGTTATGTCTCACTCTTTCAATAACAGTTTATAGTTTTCTACTGTATGTTCTTCTATAATTGTTATGAGCATTTCCCATTTTTGTTGAATGTTAAGTTGTTTTAATTTTTTGCCTTTTTTTGTTTTTTGTTTGTTTGTTTTTTTGGTACGTAGGCCTCTCACTGTTCTGGCCTCTCCCGTTGCGGAGCACAGGCTCCGGACGCACAGGCTCAGCGGCCATGGCTCACGGGCCCAGCCGCTCCACGGCATGTGGGATCTTCCCGGACCGGGGCACGAACCCGTGTCCCCTGCATCGGCAGGCGGACTCTCAACCACTGCGCCACCAGGTAAGCCCAGTTTTTTGCCATTATTAATGAAGTTCTGAAGAGTACGGTGGGCAAGATTACTTGAAAAACTCTCCTAAAAGAAAAGGGTTAGGTATGCTAGGTTAAATGTACACAACTTATTTTTAATTGCGTGGTTGATTTTGGAAGTGTGCAGTCGAAATGTCCAGGACCCATGAAGGAAGGGTGGTCCATGTGTGAGAGTTATAGCTCTATTAAGAGTGGATTGAAGATCTTGATAGCTTAGAACAGAAGCTGGAAATCCTGTTTTTATGGAGCCAAATGGCAAGTATTTTAGGCTTTGTAGACCAAAGAGGCAAAATTGAGGATATTATTTAGGTACTTAGGTAACCATTTAAAATGTTACCAGTTAAAACGTGAAAATTATTCATAGCTCATAGGCCATAAAAAATAGGCAGCTGTCTGGATTTGGAATACAGGCCGTAGTTGAATGACACACCTGGTATAGAGACTTGTTTTTAAATGGCCATGACCACATGGGAGGCAGGAGGTAAGACTCCATCCCTACTAGATGGGAAGTTAAAACTAAACCTATCTATCCCTAGCTTCACCTTTAATGAAAGGGTGTGCCAGGAGAAAAAAATATCTGCTGGCAAAGGGAGACTAAGAGCAAATTCTCTTGGCCTCTGCTCTGGGTAGGAAACAGGTAGGAAATCTTGAGAATTCTGAACCGCAGATCTGTGTTCACAGTGTTTGGGTTGCAAATTTATTTGCGGTCTTGCAAACAGAAGCTAAGAAATTAACTTACAATGCTCCCAAATCGGTGGTATTCCAAACACAAAACTAAACCCTTTCTGGAGAGGTAGACCTTCAACACAGGCCTATAGCGTTCCCACAGATAAAGTTTAGCTAAACATGAGCTCATGATCTGAATTTACACAATAATGAAGAAATCAGCTACAAGTGGAGAGAATCAGCAAAAACAATCAATAGCAGAATTAGATTCCCAAGGCCATCCATCAGATGTTGGAATAATCAGGTGCCAGGCAGAAAATATACATAAAACTAGAAGTGAAACAAGGAGCAAGGATGTTTTAAAAGACTGGGTAGGATCTTTCAAACATTTTTAGAGTACATGTCATTGTTAAAGCTAAAAACTCGAAGGTCGTGTAATACAGCAGATTAATCGTGGAGAAGAGTGAAATTATGCTGTTTTTAAAAATATGGCAGGTCAGATTTCCTGCCTAATTATATAAGTTGATTTATCTTAAAAAATACACAGTATTTTAAAGACTTATTGGCTGTAAAATAAGTTAAGGGTATTTCAAAGGGCTTCTCTGCAAAGAGAAGTGAGAAGTAGCAAAACACAGAAAGTCGAGGGGAAAAAATGTCAATATATACATGGCTATAGGGTGAACTAAGCCTTAGGCCAGCAACTATGAGGAGGAGCTGACCCTTAGATACGTACAACTAAGCTGGAACCTTCAAAAAGTTCAACTGTTTATAAGTCAAAAGATTTATTAAAATTAATAACCAAGTGTTTTAATTGACATCAGAAGAGTAAAACAATAAACCCTGAGAACATAGAAAAAGAGACAATAAAGATATGAGCAGAACTTAATAAAACAGAAAAAAGTATAAAATTGAGGTGATTTAGTAAGTCAAAAGAATATTCTTTGAAAAGATTTAAAAAAACAAACTTTGATTAAGCAAAACAAAAACGTAAGTAAACAATATACAGAAAGAATCAGGACAATGTTATAGCAGAGAGTACAAACAGAGAATATATGAAATGCCAGTAAATTTGAACATTTCTGTAAAGTGGACAATTTCCTAGCTCCTGAAGTTTACCAAAACTGACACAAGCGGAAATTTGTAGCTGGAGTTCTTGCACCAGTAAAGGAATTAAGTCAATAGTTTACCAGCTTTCACCAAGAAAATACCAGACCCGGCCAGATCATTTGGGAGGTGAATTCTATCCAACTTCTGTTAAACAGATAACATCAATATTAACAAAGAAAAACTTCTAGGGAGTAGCAAAGGAAGAATGCTCCTTTATTCATCTTATGAAGTCTATATAATCCTAATACTGAAAATAGATTAGGACTGTAAGGAAAAAGAAATTTACAGGTCAAATTTACTTGTAAATATAAAAGGAAAAATTTTAAACTATGATATTAGCTACCCAAGTTCACTAGAGTAAGAAAAAGCACGAGCAAGTTAGGTCATCCAATGTAGTTTAATGTCAAGAATATATATCAATAGATTGAAATCACCACATTTTATTTCTTTCATGTGTCTCTTTAACAAATTGGTAAGTACTTATATTGATCTCTCTTGTACTAGGCACTGTGCCAAGTCACTTACATATTTACTCCTTTAAACCTTCTATCATCCCTGGGGGAAAGTTCTATTTTGCTTCCATTTCTTAGCTAAGACTCTAACCCCCAGGAAAGTAAAGCAACATTTGTAAGTTTTTGTGGATGGTCAGTGACGGGACCAGTACAGGAACATCCAATGTCTGTGCTTGGAAACAGTGCCCCATGTTGTCACTCACATTACAGATGAAAGGAAAGGAACCATGCACTTACCATATAGATTAAATCTCACATTACAGGTTAAAGGAAAGGAACCATGCACTTACATTATAGATTAATACCCACATAACAGGTTAAAGGAAAAAGAAACATGTGCTTCTCTCAAAAGTTGTAAAGAAGGCATATCCATTTCTAAATATATTTCCCAATTTCTTTTGCTTGTTTTCTGACCTTTGTAGTGCATTTTGCCATGAGGAAAATTTTAATTCTTATATAATTAAATGTATCCTTTTTTCTTTGTATCTTAGAAAGGTATTCCTCATGAATAATTTATTTCAAGTCTCCCAGGTTTCTGATACTTCTACACTTTCATTATTTTTTAACTTTTAACTGGTTGCTGTATCTAGAATTTAGTAATTCTATGATAGCCATATTTTCCCACTTTTGTTGAATAATTTTTGCTACTGATCCAAAATGTGAATTTTATTTTAATCTCAATTCCCTTACGCTCTTGCATCTAATTTTAAGATGCTTCCTATTCCACTGGTTGTTTTGTCTATCTAAAACAAAATGCTACCTTAAAAATAATGAAATTATAATATAATAAATGTCATTAGTAAACAGAATACAATATATAATAAATAGCATAATATAAAATAACAAAATATAATTTACCATATAACAAGGTCAAAGGAGAGCAAAAGTATACAATCACTTGAAATATCCCCCAAAAGATATTTTATAAAATTCAATATTCATTTGTAATTTAAAAGAAAGAGTAAAAAAGGGATTGATGAATGCTTCCAAAATAAGAAGAAATTATATGTCTAAAAGAGAAAGAGGTAAGTGATAGACTTTAGTAACACTGGCAATAAATGCAGGACAAGATGAGGATGCCTGATATAATGTTAAAGAAAAAGTATTATGTAACATTGTGTTTGCAGCACTGATGAGTTCAGTGAAAAGAGAATCTCATAGAAAAGAGTATCTCGTTCTTCTTAATGTATGTACACTTGTCCATTGCATGAACATAACAGCTTATTTAACCAATATGTTACTGATCTGCATCTGGATTTCTAGGTTTTCATGGAATTTTATTATGCACAGTTGTTTCAAACACTAGGACTTCCTCTTATGTTTATATCTTTTGAAAGAAACAATATCTCCACCGATGATTTATCTGTGCTGGCTGCTAGCTGACTTTGGGTACTTCTCAGTTCTTCCCTTTACCTTCCTAGTCAATATGAAAACGGAAGGCAAGAAGGTCTCCTGTTTAGAGACTGTAAAGATGGGTCTTGGTGATAAAGTCTTGGTGGTAAAGGCTAAAAGTATTAACCCAGAACAAATGTTTTTCCAGCTGTAACTGTGTGTGATTCCCTTGGCTTGATTCCATAGAGGATGTAAGACAAGACTGTAGAATCTGCCCTCAAAGTGCTTCCAGTAGGATGAGCTAAGTCAAGTATGGTGGCATATCCAATTCAAGACAAAATATCACGTCTCCTTTTCTCTCCTGGCAAAACTTGGTGGAGTGAATGTAGAAGTCGCTGTATGCTTTAAATTAAAGCAACACAATAAATCGTGTATTGAAAGGTGATTATTCTGGTCTGTTTGTGGAGATGAATTGGAAATTGTCTAGAAGAAGGAAAATTAGGTTAACCAAAGTTAAACTCATAAAAAATTGAGCATTAATTAAATATCTGTGGTCTATGTTTCTCTTTGATCATAATTTCTCCCAATTTATAGACCTCTTTGATACCTGATTAATCCTTGTCAAAGATGCAGTTAACAATGATTATTACTGTGTATTAGGTTTTGCCTGGGCCCTGAAGAAACTATCCTAAATCACCAGCTATGATTGTCACTTGATTTCCTCACAGAGAACAATCAGAACTCCTTGTCTTAAGTGGCTTGGGATGTGAAACTAGTTAGTCTCTTAGATACTGTTAGAGGACCCTACAGAGCCCATTGGTGAAAGTTTGGAAAACACTGGGCTTCTTAAAATTGATTCTTGTAGTGCTTCAGGAAAGATCACTGAACCAAAAGGATAATGGTGTTTCTGGTTCTGTTGTTAGTGTTCTCCATGGAAACATTGCTGAAGCTTCTGGACTCAATTTCCTTCCCCATGTGTGAATGTCACTGAAAATATCCAACTCCATTCTATCCCCATGTAACTTCAGAAACTAAGCAAAATGAAGACTCAAAATTCATTTCAAATAATGAAAGGAATATATAACGTAGAATGGAAGTGGGAAAATACCTGGTTTAAATTCTGGAAAGTACCAACTATACAATTCTGGATAAGTTGCTTCATCTTGCTTAGTCGAATTTAATGCCCATCTCACAGGATGTTATGATGATTAATTTAATATCTTTGTATAACGTACAGTGTTATGTAATTTCTTCTTGTTTTTCTTGAGTAAATTCATATCCTTAAGCAACTCACTGTAAACAATAGTTAGTTACTTGCTTAAATTACTCTTATCTTCTATTATCAGCTGAATTGTGTCCTGCTCTAGTTGATATGTGGAAGTCTTAACCCCCAATACCTGGTAATATGACTGTATTTGGAGATAAGGCCCTTAAGTAGGTAATTGAGGTCAAATGAGGTCAAATGGGTGGGCTCTAATCCAATATGACTGGTGTCCTTATAAAAAGAAAATATTAGGACACAGACATGCACAGAGAGAAGACCATGTGAAGACAGAAGGAAAACATGGCATCTACAAACCAAGAAGAGATACTTGAGAAGAAATCAATCCTGCTGACACCTTATGTCAGATTTCTAGCCTCTAGACCTGTGAGTGAATAAATTTCTGTTGTTTAACCTCCTCAGTCTCTGGTACTTTGTCATGGCAGCTCTAGGAAACTAATACAACTTCTTATGGCCTCCTTGTCTCAAGTTGAAAGTTCAATATTTGGCATCATAGCTAGGAAACAAATATATCATCTACATTCCTTGTTGTAGTCTTTCTTCCCCATTCTCATTGCTAGTAATTTCCATATTTGGGTCTGTTTGCTGTGCCTTGTAAACAGAGCGTTACGCTCATTTCTGGTCTTACTGCTAATATACAGTAAATGTGCAGATACTGAATAGATTTTGGAGAAGTGCAGCATATAGTTGGCACATGTGTGTATGTGTGTGTATTCATATAATTTATACTTTTTCTCTATTTTCTTCCTTTGGTGTGAGCTAAGATTCTCTGCTTTTGTGACTAGTACTCCTGAATTTAATTCACCAAAAATTTCCAAAAATAATAATAATATGGGGAAAGAGAGAGTGATAGAGGGAGAAGAACAAACAATCAGGCAAGGGCAGTACTGTGAATTATTAGGGTCTTATTAATAAGATTATATTAGTCTAGAGGAAATGACCGTAAATATCATCAGTGAGCCCAGTTGGTCTTTACTGACTGCTAGACACATCCCTGAGTTCTGTTCTTAGTCTCCAACTGTGTGATTACTACTGTCTGGAAGTATTATTTGAACAACTAAAGTCACTTAATGGAAAAGGAATATGTCTTTAGAGAATCAACAGTAAGTTTTCTATCTGATTACAAAGGAATGTTGACTGTCTGGAAACCTCAGTCATATTTGTAAGCAGGAAAGCATTGGCTATTAAAAGTGGATGATGTAAAGAGATGAGCAGAAACTTTGGCGATAGGTATACCTGGATTTAATTCTCACTCCTACCGCTTGGCAGCTGGATAACATTAGGCAAGTTTCCTACCTCCCTGAAATTCACTTAATTCAGTCTGTAAAATGGCATAATAACTTATTATAGCATCCTTTTAGGAATTTTAAATCAGTTATTGAAATAAAAGTACACAATATATAGACAAGTATGGATTCCTCAATAGGTGTTTGACCTTTCATTTCTCCAGTATCCCACCCGCATCAAATAAAGAAAAATACTTTTTAAACTTTACAAATATTTCATTGTTCTAAAGTTAAAGCCATTAAAAATAGAAATAATCAAATGGCCTTTCATACCATTAGAAGAAAAAAAAAAGTGTTCATGAGAGTTCCATATTAGAATACAAATTTTCCTTAGGCACCTGTTGATGTATGCTATTCTGCTCTTTACAATAAATAATTAAATTTAAAAGACTTAATTCCTCACTTTTAAGACCTTATTAGTTTACAAATTACATATTGACCTATGCTAAATTTTATACCGACCCATGCTAATGAATTCAATACAGAAAACAAAAAACACTGCACTCAAGCAAACTACATATATATATATATATATATATATATATATATATATATATATATATATATATATACACACACACACACACATATATTACCTAAATGCATTTATATCCTACCATGTCTCGTAAAGCATTGTGGTAACTCACCGGAATACAGACAATCAAATATAATGGCAAAAGCACTTAATATAAACAGGGCCAAGGAAACATAGAAGATGAAGAAAAGATGAGGGAAATGTGAACAGGAGGAAGTGTAGTTAATCGAGTTGTATGTTTTGACCTTAAGATTCTCTGTGTGGGGACTTCCCTGGTGGCACAGTGGTTGGGAATCCTCCTGCCAGTGTAGGGGACATGGGTTTGGGCCCTGGTCTGGGAAGATCCCACATGCCGCGGAGCAACTAAGCCCGCGCGCCACAACTACTGAGCCTGTGCTCTAGGGCCACTGAGCCACAACTACTGAAGCCCGCGTGCCACAACTACTGAAACCCTAGCGCCTAGAGCCCGTGCTCCGCAACGAGAGAAGCCACAGCAATGAGGAGCCCGCACACCACAATGTAGAGTAGCCCCCACTCGCCCCAACTAGAGAAAGCCCATGTGCAGCAACAAAGACCCAACACAGCCAAAAATAAATAAATTTATTAAAAAAAAAAGATTCTCTGTGGATAAAACAACATGTAAATAATTGGTTACAAAGCCATGTTATTTGAAGGTGCCAGACTGCACATTAACAGTCTGACACAAAGGGACAGCACAGGAAAACTATTCAAAGATAAAGATTTTTAAATCTTTGCAGTTTGAAACCTTTTAGAGCAAGTATAATGAGCTCGACACACATTTCAACACTCCACGTGTTAATCACATGTTCAAAGCATGTCTCAAAGTCATTGGAAATAGTTGCTGTCTCTGTCTCTGATATGTAAAACAGACCTGTGATGTGTAAAACTCAGGAGGTATTGATATCCACTTTTTGGCATCTGAACAGGAAACAAAGTTGTTTTGCAGTGATAATAAAGAATGAAGTAAATGCACCAGTCAAATAAAAGACAAAGTACTGAGGGAATGTATTAACAAAACGAATCCAACTAAATTCTGGTGACCTGGGGCCTACGATTGTACACACTGCATGGAAATACCCCAGCCTAAATACTGGCATAGGAGGAAGGGTACTGCTAAGCCCATCACAGTATAATCCTTTTAAATGTCCCTTTCAAGGTTGTCTCCGCTCAACACTGAGTATACGAAAACTTCCCATCAGGCAGAAACACTGGCTGCGCAATGATTGACCAAGAAATTAACACACTAATGAATAAATGATGCTAATTTATTTCTATCCCTGACAACGGGAAACAGCACACACTCTGTGTCAATGGTATGTCCTCTTTCCCACTTTTCTAAATGGTCAAGTATGTTTTTCCCTTCATTGCTTTAAATCATGTGTGGCAGGCATGATGGGAAATGGCTACCAATGGTTCTGTTATTGATTTCTACCTTCATTTCACTGTGGCTAAAGAAGATACTTTGTATGATTTCAGTTTCTTAACAATGTATTGGTACTTGTATTGTGGCGTAACATATGGTCTTTCCTGGAGAATGTTCCACGTGTACTTGAGAAAAATGTGTATTCTGCTGTTGTTGAGTGGAGTGATCTATATATGGCTGTTAGGTTTAGTTGGTTAAATGTGTTATTCAGTCCCCCTACCTCTCTACTGATCTTCTGTCTAGATGTGTTATCCATTATTGAAAGCAAGGTATTGATCTCCAACTATTATTTTAGAACTATCTATTTCTTCCTTCAATTCTGTCAATGTCTGCTTCACATATTTGGGGGATGTTTGGTACATATATGTTTATAGTTGTTATATCTTCTTGATAGATTGAACTTGTTATCAACATATAGTGGCCTCCTTTTCCTCTTGTGATAGTTTTTGATTTAAAGTTTATTTTGTGTGATATTAACATAGCCATCCCGGATCTATCTTCCTTCCTTCCTTCCTTCCTTCCTTTTTCTTTCTCTCTCTTTATTTCTTTTTGTTACTATTTGCATGGGATATTTTATTCTGTGCTTTAACTTTCAACCAACTTGTGTCTCTTGAAATCAAGTGAGTTTTTTGCGGACAGCATATACTTGGATTATGGATGATTTTAAGGTCCATTCTGCCAATATTTATCGTTTTATTGGACAGCTTAATCCACTTTTTCAAAAATTACTGATGAGGAAGAACTTAATTCTGTTTCCTGGCTGTTTTCTGTATGTCTTATGCATTTTTTGCCCCTCATTTACTCCATTACTGACTTCTTCTGTGCTTAGCCGATTTTGTTGTAGTGAACTCTTGATTCCTTTTTCATTTCTTTTTGCATATAGTCTATTGATATTTTCTTTGTGGTTATCAAGAAGATTACATTTACCCTTCTAAAGTTCAACCAATATCATTTGAATTGGAACCAACTTCAATAGCACACAGAAACTCTGTTCCTCTACAGTTCCATTCCTCCTCCTTACATTATTGTTGTCACAAATTACACCTTTATACTTTGTGAGCCCAATAACATGGATTTATGATTATTTTATGCATTTGTTTTTTCAATCATGTAAGAAATGAAAACTAGCGTTACCAGCCAGTAGCACAATACTGGCTTTAGTATCTGCCCATGGAGATTTCTATTTCTTTATACACCTTCGAGTTGCTGTCTAGTGTCCTCTCATTTCAAGCTGAAGGTTCAATTTAGCATTTGTCATAGGGCAGTGTTAGGAAGTTGTAAAACAAACGCCCTCAGCCTTTGTTCATCTGGGAATGTGTTAATTTCTCCCTAAGTTTTGAAACCAGTTTGGGCAAATATAGAATTCTTGGTGGACAGTTTTTTTCTTTCAGCACTTTAAATATGTCTGGCCTCTTGCTTCCGTGGTTTCAGATAGGAAATTAGCTATGAATCTTTTTGAGGATCCCTGCTTTGTAACAAATTTGTTTTTTCTTTCTCCTTTGGGAGTAAAGATTCTTTCTCTGTCTTTTGGCATCTGAGAGTTTGATCATACTGTTTCTTGTTGTGGCGTTCCTTGAGTTTCTCTTAGTCCTGAAATCAGGCAAAGATTTACAGCAACCAAACACATACTGAACCAGGGAAGAGGCAATTTGAAAATGGCAGGAAAGCTTTGTGGCATTTTTACTTGCCCTTGCCCCATCTACTGTTAGTGTAGTGGTGGTCTTAAAGTGGTGGGGTCTTAATGCAGTGATAGTCTTAAAGTAGCAGCAGACCATTCCTAGTATGGGACCCTCAATCCTGCTTCAGGAGGGAGCAGAAGAGACCATACTCTCGGATTATTATGTGTATCTGTTCTAACCTGTCTGGGAGCTACCTGAAGGACTGACACAAGATGCTTATCTCTGTCTTAGCTAACCTGGAACACAGTCTGGAAAAGCAGCAGTCATTGCTCAAAAAAAGTGCAAGGTGAACTAACAAAGCACAGATGGCTGGGGCAGAAGACTGTGCATTGAAATACAATAGACCACATAAGATGCAGGAGCAAAAGTTGGGGGAGATTCTTTGGGAACTTAGAACATACAAAAAGTACACATGTGTCCAGAGAAATTAAGAAAGCCACAAGCATACTCAAGATAAGATGCATGTTCTGAAAACACCAGAGGAGTCTCTAAGCTTTTACCATGGGCTGAGCCCTGAACTCAGTGCAGGTCAGCTAAATGTTGAAGGAGTGATCCAGCAATCTGCACAATGGGGAGAGGTGTGTGGTTTTGAGTGTGCATGTGGATGTGCTTGTGTATATTTGTTTTTGTTTGTCTTAGGTGCAGGAATTCAAGGACATCTCTGTCAAAACATTAGGTAAACATGAACTAAAGGAACAGAGACTTCAGTGCCTACATACGATAAGGAGTACACTCATTGCAAAACTAGTTTGGAAAGGTCCCCAAACAAACAGACTACTACAGCCTTCAACAATCCAAAGCCCAGAAAACCCTGGGAAAGTGGGAGAATCTGATTTCCATAGACACCACATTATAATATTTGAAAGCCAAATGTTCCACCAAAAAACTCACAAGGTATACAAAGACATGGAAAAGTATGGTCCATTTAAGAAAACAAATTAATTGATGAAACCATCCCTAAGGAAGCCCAGACTTTTCTCCATTGCATATTCTTGCCTCCTTTGTCATAGATTCATTGACATAAGTGCATGGGTTTCTTTCTGGGCTCTCTATTCTGTTCCAGTGATGGATGTTTTTGTGCCGGTACCATACTGTTTTGATTACTGTAGGTTTGTAGCACAGTCTGAAGCCAGGGAGCATGATTCCTCCAGTTGTGTTCTTCTTTCTCAAGACTGTTTTAGCTATTCAGGATCTTTTGTGTTTCCATACAAACTTTAAAATTATTTGTTCTAGGTCTGTGGAAAATGCCCTTGATATGTTAATACAGACTGCATTGAATCCGTAGATGTCCTTGGGTATGATGGTCATTTTAACAATATTAATTCTTCCAATCCGTGACCATGGTATATCTTTCCAGCTGTTTGTGTCATCTTTCATTTCTTTTATGAGTGTCATATAGTTTCCTGGGTACAGGTCTTTTACCTCCTTAGGCAGGTTTATTCTTATGTATTTTATTCTTTTTTATGTGATTGTAAATGGGATTGTTTCCTTAATTTCTCTTTCTGATAGTTCACTGTGAGTGTATAGAAATACAAAATTTATATATAGAAATCTATTGTATCCTGAAAATTTACCAAGTTCATGTTTGAGCTCGAATAGTTTTTTGATGGTGTCTTTCAGATTTTCTATGTATCATGCCATCTGCAAACAGTGACAGTTTTACTTTTTCCTTTCCATTTTGGAGTCCTTTTATTTATTTATTTTTTCTTGTCTGATTGCTGTGGCTAGGATTTCCAAAACTCTGTTCAATAAAGGTGGTGAGAGTGGGCATCCTTGTCTTGTTCCTGATCTTAGGGGAAATGCTTTCAGCTTTTCACCATTGAGTATGTTAGCTATGGGCTTATCATATATGGCCTTTATTATGTTGAGGTATGTTCCCTGTATGCCCACTTTCTGGAGAGTTTTTACCATGAATGGATATTGAATTTTTTCAGAAGCTTTTTCTGCATCTATTGAGATGATCGTATTGTTTTTAGTCTTCAGTTTGTTACTGTGATGATAAGAGACCTAAGACAGCTACAGAGGCTAAGTGTCCTTTCCTTCCCTGAATGGGTAGGTATCCTTGTTCTGCCTTCTAACTGAGTTAGTATCTGAGTAAACAACTGCCAGGTGTCATTTAGTTCACAATACACTGCTGTGGCAATATAGAAATGAATTTGCCTAAGTCATTTGGCTTTTCTCAATTATAGTAAATGAATATACTGAATGAATACTTCAACGTAAGGAAATGTTCTTAAAAATATATTAATGTAGGCAACTTCAGTGGAGAACTGAAAACAAAACAAAACATTCAGGTAAAGGGCTGAAATAAAAGTACACTCAGTTGTATCCAGTTTCCTCTTGTAAATCTCTCTTTTTAATTTGAGTGGACAGTCACTTGAGAATATCTGACTTGGGGCTAAGGAAATCTAAGCCTTCTTGGCCACACTGTATTCTCTTATGTCATTTACTAAAGACACCAGGTGGGCTGCTGAAAAAAGAGTGGGAAAAATCAATCCCTCACATCCAAAGGACGGCTCTTGAAAATATGTGTGTTTTTGTAGTTATTTTGCTCTTCTGGCCTCAGAAGTTCTAATCTTAACTTTAGCCCCTCATGGAGAGAGACTTTGTAAACCAGTTCCCACATTACTCATTATGTGACCGTTGAAAAAGAGAAACCCAGCTCTTTCCCTGTGCTTTCAACCAGTTATCTTCTTCAAAAATCTGTTTGGATTGTTATACCTTAATCTTGCCTGGCAAGGGACTTATGGGAATGTTCTTATTGTTTGAAAGTTTGGTGCCAGTATCTGCAAAGAAAGAAGAAAGATGTGTTTATCAAACATCCCAATAGTGAAGGTGTGTGAAAGCAACTTTTGAAAAAGTTAATCTGTCAGAGTTTAGCCGTATGATTACATTTTATTTTATTCATTGAAAATAAATAATTATCAATGAATCCTTTCTAGATTTTCTAGTTTCCCAAAGTTCCCTGTATTCACATTCTAAGAGGAAAAATGGTATTTTAAGTCACTGCTCTCCACCTTATATTATTTATAATCACTCCTCGTGACCTCTTCCTTCCAAGAAACTTGATCCTGAGAAGTGTCCTTTGTTTGTCTTTGTGGAATAAGTGATGAGGATGCGTCCTGGAGACCTGTGAGATGTTTAACTTGTGGCATAGTGAAACTAGGATGGAGAGTTCTGGAAAGATCTGGAAAGGTGGCTGGTAGAGTGTGGCCAGATGTGGGAGAAGAGAGACGTACAGAGAGAGGGAGAGGAAATTTTCAGAGGGAGAAAATGAAACAAATAATTAAATAAGTTTTGTTGTGTGGTGTGGGATGCAAGCCTTCCTCTCCCCCTTTCCTTCACAATGTCTTTGTTAAAGACTGTGTTTTTCATTAGTTTTACTAAGATAGGATTTGCCGTTTTGTTTGGATACTGAGAATGGACCCATGGAAACAGTTATATTTGGGTTATCTCTGACTGTCTTTAATGAAGAACATAAATATTGGCCCCACTATCTATGCACATGCTATCACCATGCCTTTTTTGTTCTCTGTTCATATATCTAAGTCCTCTTCTTTCTTTAAGGTCAATCTCAAATCTCATCTGAAATGTACATTTATTGATAGATTCAACCCATAATGAACTGTCCCTTCTTTGTCCTCCTTAGGCTCTGATTATTTATAAAAACTCATTTTTGAACTTAGAGACTGTCCAATATGATATATTAGTTATTTCACCAGCATATGTTATATCCTCAACACAATTATACACTTTTGTGGGGCTGGGATCATACATTCTGTAATTTTTCTCAGTACTTACACTTACTTTGATAAAAAGCGCATTCATTCATCTAAACATCATTTATTGGGTGTTAATTAAATATCTCAACTCAGTAAATATTGTTTGAATAAATGCATGCATGAATGAGGGAGTATGCAATAGGTAGCCTAATGTACTGCCCAATCTGAGAAAACCAAAAACATAAACACAAAAGCAAGCCAAAAAGTGGACCAGGACTTTCTGTAAAATATCCTGCTTTTTGTTGGATGATGCCATGAAAATCAAGATGCTCCTGAAAGGTCTTAATAGCTGACCAAGAATAGTAAACAATTGAAATTCTCTCAGGCTTCTTCAACCCTATCACTGGACACATTTATACCTCTCCGGAATGGTATTAAAAGAAGAGATTAATAAAGCTTTTATAGATGAGTTGATAAATCTCTAAAGATTTAAGTCTTCATTGCCTCCTAGGTTTTCTCTATTTTGGGTTTCCAAAAGATTTCAATAAACCACAGGATAATTAAAAATTAGACATTATCTTTCTTACCTTGATGTTTTTTGATGGTAAACACCTTTTTATTGTCTCCATAGTGCTGCCCAATTTCCACCAGTACAGTACTTAAGTGAATTTGGCTCTGGATGGTGGGATATATAAGATGTAAACGAATTGTTTGTATATGTTTTAGAATTCTTCAAAAGGGCCTGGCCATGGAAATGCATTGAATATTACTTAAATAACTAAAGTAACTTCCTCAGAATTATTATTCTATTCTGGTTAGGATACTATCTGCTCTGGTTTCTTAAAATTTCCCTTTAAAGTGGTTTTAATTTTGTTTCTGATAGGGTCCTAGGATTTATTGCCACACCCATCCTGCATCTGTTTTTCTTTGAATTACTCTCCTTGCAGTTTCTGATTCATACAGGGCCTTACAGGTTAGTGACAACCTGGCCATCACAACGCTGGGAAGGAGAGGCCTACTTTTCAGAGGTGTTGATGTCTTCTGTACCTGAAGGTTTTCAAGAGATATCAATCTTCCTCACCACCGCCCTTGGCCCTCTTAATGGACTAAGCAGTTCCTCATGAAATTTCTGTGGGATATCTGTACCAACTTCTCAATATTGTTCCATCCTGAGTCTAAATTCCTGGCCTCAAGGTAATGTTAGATTTCTAGCTCCAGCCCCTATTTACATAAGGCCTATACTAAGGAACGGAACCCACAGACATCAGCCCGCTCTTCTTTCTCTGGGTTTAATTTCTCTGTTACTTTCTGAAACATGCAGGTGTTCCTTTCTTTCTTTTAATCTCAGCTATGTGCTTTTAACTTTTTCAAAATTGACCCAGAATTTACATGTGTCTCCAGTAAGAGTACATTAAATTGAGCTTAGTCTGCTATTCTACTGGCATATTTGAGATCCAGATAATTTGCTAGTTAACTGGATTCAATGACTTGTATATTTCAGACATCTAAAAATCACCATGTTCCAAATTTCCCTCCTTATAGTTAGTAATTTTCTTGGGAATCTGGATGAGATTAAATGGAATAAAGTTAGTGAGTGGCCCAGGAATGCCTGAAAGTTTGTTTGTCAGAGTGGCCAGGGAAAGTTAAGCAAGGAAGAAAAGCAAATGAAAAACAGAATCCCATTATTATGGCTGAGTTTACTCCCAGGATTCCATGCAGAGCTCTCTGTAGAGCTGGGTTGGGTTATAACTTATGCCAGAGCTCTACGTGGGGCTGACACCATCTCATGCCAAGCTCTCAGTTCTGGGCTAACGTCATCTCTGGTCCACTCTGTGGAGTGCAAACTTTGGAGGAATGGCCAATGTGTTCCGCGGTGTAGGAAGAGGGAACTTGTGAATGTGACTTTCTAAATTGTGGAGGAACTAAGCACTGTAAATGTGCCTTGAACTATGTTGTTTAATTTGACCAGTCAGATCAATGACTTTCCCCTTGAATGAAATGCTGCTACGTATATGAGCAGAAAAACAAAACTGGTATAAGGAATAGATAGCTAGTGGGAAGCAGCCGCATAGCACAGGGAGATGCGCTCGGTGCTTTGTGACCACCTAAAGGGGTGGGATAGGGAGGGTGGGAGGGAGGGAGATGCAAGAGGGAGGAGATATGGGGACATATGTATAACTGACTTACTTTGTTATAAAGCAGAAACTAACACACCATTGTAAAGCAATTATACTCCAATAAAGATGTTAAAAAGAAAACTGGTATAAGGAGATGGAGAGACTGGGAGTCTTATTTTCCCACCAATTAACTTTGCCTCTGACCATGACCTTCCCTTTGAGTCTCCTAGACCTTGGGGATGATCGCAGCCCCTTGGGTTGGGTGACGGCAACCCCATCTTCACTAGAACCTCTATAGTTAACTTTGATTTTTCCCACTCCGTCTATCCATCCCATGTGTGCAGTCAGACATTTGATCTTGGACTTTTCCTGACAAAATATGCTTGAATATAACCATTTCTTTTCACTCCCACTGCTACTGCTATTGTCACTGCCTTAACTAGGGCTTTATCTTTAAGTTCTTTATATAAATATCTATATATAAATATAATATACAAATAAATAAAATATAATATTAATTCTGATGATTTTAAAGTCTTTTCTTGATAAAGACTTTTCCTGATAAAGATACACAATATGTTATATAAATATTTTTGTATTATCTGTTCTTTTCTTAGAATTTTAGCCATATGATTCTATCTCTTGGTTTGTCTAGAAGTTTTTGATTGAATGCTGGCTATTTTATTTGGCTTTTTGTTGTTTTTCTCAGTGGAAACGTTGTTTTGCTTCCAAATATTTTATTCTACCTGGAAGTAGCAAATCTTAAAATTACAATTTTTTAAATGCTTTCAAATATCAATACTATAGGTGTCACAAAATCTAGAAAAATGACATTTAGAAATGAACTACTGCCAGATGTGTCTCTATAAAACTTTTCCCCCACTCTTTTAGCTATATATTCTTTAACTGCCTCCTCATACGACAGTTTATGTATTTTCGAAATCAAATTTTAAGAAATAAACTTTGTAGTTTTTAGACATAGATTTCTTGTAACATGGTTGATTAGAATTTGCTTCTAGTTATTAATAGTTTAGAAAAGTTTATTTCAGCTTCACAATTTATTACTGATAATGTCACATTAATTTTCATTGTTAACTTTTGAGAAAACCTCTAAGGATTACTTCCTCATAAATATTTACTATTATAAATGCATTACTGATTTCAGTACTGCTATAGGTTTGTGCATTACAGGGATTCTGATAAAATACTCATTCACACCATTCCATTACACACATTGTTCATGGAGTATATTCATTTATTTATTTATTTATTTATTTATTTTTGGCTGTGTTGGGTCTTCGTTGCTGTGCACAGGCAGGCTTTCTCTACTTGCACGGAGTGGGGGTTACTCTTCGTTGCGGTGCACAGGCTTCTCATTGCAGTGGCTTCTCTTGTTGCAGAGCATGGGCGCTAGGCACGGAGGCTTCAGTAGTTGTGGCTCGCAGGCTCAGTAGTCGTGGCTCACGGGCTCTAGAGCGCAGGTTCCGTAGTTGTGGCACACCGGCTTAGTTGCTCCGTGGCATGTGGGATCTCCCCAGACCAGGGCTCGAACCCTTGTCCCCTGCATTGGCAGGTGGCTTCTTAACCACTGCGCCATCAGGGAAGCCTCTGGAGTATATTCTTGACAGAAGAAAATTTCCGTTTTGACTAAGCATTGATGAAAACTGAATCTTTGACTTATCTTTCACATACCTGATGATTGAAATAATTTTCCACAGAATAACTTCTGGTTTTGTACTTTTCAGTTGTTTTTTTCTTCTTCAAACGCACATGCTTTGAGAGCTGTGAAGTGCAAGACATGGCTATATTGTAAGGTGGTTTTTGTCCTTATGCTTCTGTGTCTTGTGCTAGTTAAGTCAGTAGAGTAGTCAGTATGAGTACTGGAAGTTATTCCTGTAATGGGATAGTATATAGTCAATTACATATGGTGGTGTCTGAAAATCACATAATAGCCTCACTTAAAACATCTCCTTAGGGCTTCCCTGGTGGCGCAGTGGTTGAGAGTCCACCAGCCGACGCAGGGGACACGGGTTCGTGCCCCGGTCCGGGAAGATCCCACGTGCCGTGGAGCGGCTAGGCCCGTGAGCCATGGCCGCTGAGCCTGTGCGTCCAGAGCCTGTGTTCCACAACGGGGGAGGCCACAACAGTGAGAGGTCCGCGAACCACAGAACAAAAGAAAATCTCCTTAGCCAGATTTCAAAAAAGCCTGTGGCCATTCCAATATGATCCAACATAGCAGAATATGATAGAAGGAAAATTGGCAAAGAAAGAGACGCTGGTCTTACCTGATGGAAGTTAAAATATCTCACTTTTGACAATTTTGCAAAAACCTATAATTACGTGAATTAATTTCTAGGGTTCTTCATAGGACCTAAAGAGGAACCCATAGAGTTGTGGAAGAACAATAGAAGCTGCTGTGATGAGAAGCCCGGGCACCGCAACAAAGAGTAGCCCCCGCTCGCCGCAACTAGAGAAAGTCTGCACGCAGCATTGAAGACCAACGCAGCCAAAATAAAAATAAATAAATAAAAATAAATAAATTTATTTTTAAAAAAGTAATACTCAGGTTTGAGGCATGAGAAATATGAGAAATTAGCTAATCCTTTCAGAACTTTTAAAATATCAAACTCAGTCTCTAAGATTTTAGCATTATATACAACATCGGTTACTTATTAGTGGTTTGGGAAGGCCAATTTAAAATTTTCTGATCTTACTGTATTGAAATTCACGGCCCTAATGTTTTCCACATTGACTATATGAATGATGAAGTAAAGTCAATCATGTATTTCCTTTCCAACTGGGCAGAAAACAAAATTTTGAAAAGTGTTTGGACTACTGACTTTTGATTTCTTCTAAGGCAAGTGTATAGGTAATTTTTATTCCCTGATTAGGAGAAAAATGGTGGAAGAGGGCAGGGTTAAGAATTAAGATTTCAAGAGCGTGAGAGGTAGATGGCCAACTAGAGTTCCTAAGGTTTGGTGCTTGTAACTGTTGCTGCCGCTTAAGCCTGTCAAAGCAGTGGTACGGCTGCTGCCCTCGTATTTGCTACCTCTAGAAACATTCTTGCCAGTAGTGGCGGCAGCGGGACTCAATTACCCCCTTTTATCACTCTCTGCAGAAGCTCCAGATGGCATCTTCCGTGGGCAACGTGGCCGACAGCACAGAACCAACGAAACGTATGCTTTCCTTCCAAGGGTTAGCTGAGTTGGCACATCGAGAATATCAATCAGGTGATTTTGAGGCAGCTGAGAGACACTGCATGCAGCTGTGGAGACAAAAGCCAGACAATACTGGCGTACTTTTATTACTTTCATCTCTACACTTCCAGTGTCAAAGGCTGGACAGATCTGCCCACTTTAGTACTCTGGCAATTAAACAGAACCCTCTTCTGGCAGAAGCCTATTCGAATTTGGGGAATGTGTACAAGGAAAGAGGGCAGTTGCAGGAAGCAATTGAGCATTACCGGCATGCATTGCATCTCAAACCAGATTTCATCGATGGTTATATTAACCTGGCAGCCGCTTTGGTAGCAGCAGGCGACATGGAAGGGGCAGTACAAGCTTACGTCTCTGCTCTTCAGTGCAATCCTGATTTGTACTGTGTTCGCAGTGACCTGGGGAAACTGCTCAAGGCCCTGGGTCGCTTGGAAGGAGCCAAGGCATGTTATTTGAAAGCAATGGAGATGCAACCGAACTTTGCAGTAGCTTGGAGTAATCTTGGCTGTGTTTTCAATGCACAAGGGGAGATTTGGCTTGCAATTCATCACTTTGAAAAGGCTGTCACCCTTGACCCCAATTTTCTGGATGCTTATATCAATTTAGGAAATGTCTTGAAAGAGGCACGGATTTTTGACAGAGCTGTGGCAGCTTACCTTTGTGCCCTAAGCTTGAGCCCAAATCATGCAGTGGTACATGCCAACCTGGCTTGTGTATACTATGAGCAAGGCCTGGTAGATCTGGCAATAGACACCTACAGGCGAGCTATTGAATTGCAACCACATTTCCCTGATGCTTATTGCAACCTAGCCAACGCTCTGCAAGAGAAGGGCAATGTTGCCGAAGCAGAAGATTGTTATAATACAGCTCTGCGGCTGTGTCCCACCCATGCAGACTCTCTGAATAACCTAGCCAATATCAAAGGAGACCAGGGAAACTTTGAAGAGGCAGTTCGCTTGTATTGTAAAGCATTAGAAGTCTTCGCAGAGTTTGCTGTGGCCCATTCAAATTTAGCAAGTGTATTGCAGCAGCAGGGAAAACTGCAGGAAGCTCTGATGCATTATAAGGAGGCTGTTCGAATCAGTCCTACCTTTGCTGATGCCTACTGTAACATGGGAAACACTCTAAAGGAGATGCAGGATGTTCAGGGAGGCTTGCAGTGTTATACTCGTGCCATTCAGATTAACCCTGCACTTGCGGATGCCCACAGCAATCTGGCTTCCATTCACAAGTATTCAGGGAATATTCCAGAAGCAATTGCTTCTTATCGCACTGCTCTGAAGCTTGAACCTGATTTTCCTGACGCTTATTGTGATTTGGCTCATTGCCTGCAGATTGTCTGTGATTGGACAGACTATGATGAGCGAATGAAGAAGTTGGTCAGCATTGTGGCTGACCAGCTGGAGAGGAATAGGTTGCCTTCTGTGCAGCCTCATCATAGTATGCTCTATCCTCTTTCTCATGGCTTCAGGAAGGCTATTGCTGAGAGCCATGGGAACCTCTGCTTGGATGAGATCAGTGTCCTTCATAAACCACCGTACGAACATCCAAAAGACTTGAAGCTCAGTGATGGTCGACTGCGTGTAGGATACGTGAGTTCTGACTTTGGGAATCATCCTACTTCTCATCTTATGCAGTCTATTCCAGGCATGCACAATCCTGGTAAATTTGAGGTATTCTGTTATACCCTGAGCCCAGATGATGGCACAAACTTCCGAGCGAAGGTGATGGCAGAAGCCCATCATTTCATTGATCTTTCTCAGATTCCATGCAATGGGAAAGCAGCTGATCGCATCCATCAAGATGGTATACACATCCTTGTAAATATGAATGGTTATACCAGGGGTGCTCGAAATGAACTCTTTGCTCTCAGGCCAGCTCCTATTCAGGCAATGTGGCTGGGCTACCCTGGGACCAGTGGCATGCTTTTCATGGATTATATCATCACTGATCAGGAAACTTCACCTGCTGAAGTTGCTGAGCAGTATTCTGAGAAACTGGCTTATATGCCCCATACTTTCTTTATTGGTGATCATGCTAATATGTTCCCTCACCTGAAGAAGAAAGCAGTCATCGATTTTAAGTCCAATGGGCACATTTATGACAATCGGATTGTGCTGAATGGCATCGACCGCAAAGCATTTCTTGATAGTTTCCCAGATGTGCAGATTGTCAAGATGAAATGTCCTGATGGAGGAGACAATGCAGACAGCAGTAATACAGCTCTTAATATGCCTGTCATTCCTATGAATACTATTGCAGAAGCAGTTATTGAAATGATTAACAGAGGACAAATTCAGATAACAATTAATTGATTGAGTCCTAGCAATGGACTGGCAACTACCCAGATCAACATTAAGGCTGCCACTGGAGAGGAGGTTCCCCGTACCATTATTGTAACCACACGTTCTCAGTACGAGCTACCGGAAGATGCCATTGTGTACTGTAACTTTAATCAGTTATATAAAATTGACCCATCTACTTTGCAGATGTGGGCAAATATTCTGAAGCGTGTTCCCAATAGTGTACTGTGGCTGTTGCGTTTTCCAGCAGTAGGAGAACCTAATATTCAACAGTACGCACAAAACATGGGCCTTCCCCAGAACCGTATCATTTTTTCACCTGTTGCTCCTAAAGAGGAACATGTTTGGAGAGGCCAGCTGGCTGATGTCTGCTTGGACACGCCACTCTGTAATGGACACACCACAGGGATGGATGTCCTTTGGTCAGGGACACCCATGGTGACTATGCCAGGAGAGACTCTTGCTTCCCGAGTTGCAGCTTCCCAACTCACTTGTTTAGGCTGTCGTGAGCTTATTGCTCAAAATAGACAAGAATATGAAGACATAGCTGTGAAACTGGGAACTGATCTAGAATACCTGAAGAAACTTCGTGGCAAAGTCTGGAAGCAGAGAACATCTAGCCCTCTGTTCAACACCAAACAATACACAATGGACCTAGAGCGTCTCTATCTACAGATGTGGGAGCATTACGCAGCTGGCAACAGACCTGATCACATGATTAAGCCTGTTGAAGTCACTGAGTCGGCCTAAATAAGGACTGTGTGCACAGGAGAATTACCCTGTACCTGAGCCTCAACCTTCTGGGGGAAAGGGAACTACTTTTTCCTTATCTGTACAATACCATGTTGCAGATGGGTGACAGACAATGATAAGAAATAGCACAGCCAGACTTGCTTCCTGCATGATCACGATAGGGAGAGACTCAAGAGATGGGAAACTGCTGTTCCACAAGGAGTCTCCATAGAATTTTGCAGCAGCCAGGTGTCTGGAAGGTCTGGAAGGTAAGTCTGGAAGGTCTGATCTCCCTTGGTCTTCCATGGGATGGATGGTTAGTGTGGAATGGAGATAGAGATTGCCCAGCCGTTTTGTGATTATCATGGATTGATTGAGTCTTCTGAATTAATATTTTTCTTTATATTTTGGGTATTGGAGCTTTTAAAAATGTTTGGTTTCAGGTATTTTTATTCATGTGAAGTGTATATGATTCTCTTGAGATAAGGTTTTAAGCTAAAATATTCCTTGTTTTAGTTTCTGAACTCTACAGATAAATGGGGATTTTGCTGGTGTAGTCTTTTTATAGGTTTTATAAACCACTTGAACCTATATCAGTCATTTTAGTGTCTGACATAATGTTTGGAACTATCAGTGCTTTGTTGGTTTATAGATGATGGCTTAAATTCTTTTCCTGGTCCGTTTCCTTCTTCCCGTCCCCCCACTTTAAAAATTCTCTTGTAACTTGGCTAACAAAAAACCAAGTCTGATTCAAAACCTCCCAGAGCGTTTCTCTTAAACGCATCATCTGGTGCCAAATGAAGATCCTTAGGAGTGATTATTAATTCTGAAGGGCACAGTTGTGGTACTGTCACTGATGATAATAATAATGGATTTTTGGCCTAAAGTGTTGACCTATTTCACCAGTGTTTTACCGTTGACTGCCCCTCTATGCTGCTTCCAAAAGTCATAGTGTGTGATAAGATTTTTACTTTCATTTCTAAAGTTTTTTTTTTTTTTAGTGAGTCCTGTTCTTCCTTTTTCTTTCAGCAGAAATGAAATCCCAGGTAAGTATAAGTATTCAAATATTTGATCAGTAAGTCACAGTTATCTCCAATACATTAAATAACTTTCATCAAAGAAACATGTTATAGATAAAAAGCTCTGAAGGACCAGCTATGTATATGATAATTATGTTTCAGATCTTCTAGGGTATTATATATAATAACTTGTCTTCTGGACGTGGTCTTGAAGTCTTTATGGATTCAGCCTCGGTAGTAGCGAACTGCACTGCTACTTGGTTTGGAGTACAAATTAGACTTTAGCCCTCCTGGAGGTTGAGTTTTTGGTATTGAAAACCATAGGAATGAAATTATTGTATTTCAGCAAAGGATCGAGGGCTTGAGGCTTAAAAAAGGCAACACATGTGTGGGAAGCAGTCAGCCTTGAAAGCAGGTAAGGACATGCCAGGCATGCGGCCGCTGCTCGAAGGGACTGTCCCTACTTGTTCCCCTCCTTATTCCATTCCATGGGAGATAAATCACCAGGGCCCAGAGATCAGAAAGAATGTAAAATTTGACAAGCAAAGCTGTCTCCCCTCTGCACGTGCAGGTTATTTTTGATGATTCTGGGTTTATGGGTTTTCTCCCAGGGAAGTTAACCTTGAGCCGAGACAGTCTGTAGATAATGTAAACCACCATCTGGCAAGCTTCCTTTTTCTAGTCTATTTAATCTGCAACTGTAGCATAATGACTTTGGAATTACTGTTGCTGTATTACCAAAATCTTAAACTAGGATATTTTTGACAAATGCGGTCCTTAGTTAATTTTTAGAGCTACAAACTGTCAGATGGCTCTGAAATAACAATTGTCTGGCTATTCTTCAGGGTGATCACAATATGGTAATGACCTTGAGGTACCACTAAAAAGCAGGAAGGTGTGAGTCTTCCTTTGGTTCCAGAGTGAAATGCGAGTTGGAGTTGGAAAAGAGGCCCACAACCAAGTGTTAGAGAAGGAAATGTGAGGTCATTAGTGAAAAACCAGGTTGAAGTTAAGGTGAAGAGGCATGAGGAAATGGGCAACTGTTCCAGTATTACAAAGATCATCAAGAAGCATATCCATGAATGTGGTTTGTATTGCAATAGCTGAAAAAGAGACAAATAACCTGGCCTGGCCTTCATGGAGATTATATTTTATTGATTCTGATAATAGATTATTGTTGATAAGGGCCTCCTATAAATTATAACCATGCAAAGGCAGCAAGATAATTTTTTTTCCTTTATGTATGTGTTTCTCATTCCTACTCACTTCTCTCTTAGGGGAAGAGAAAATCACGAAAAACAAAATTGTCAAGTCTCAACTATTCCTTTTCAAAATAATTTTTTTTGCAAATTCCAGTGCAGACAATAGTTTAACTGTTAAGATTTGTAAGGCTCAAAAAGCTAGATTTTTACAAAGTGTAGCCAAATTTTATTCCATACATAATAGCTTTGGAAAGAATATGTGATGATGCAAAGTTGGAAAAAGGTGGTTTTTCTTCTGTGAATGGCTTCACTGTGTTGGGAGAACAGGCACAGAAGAAATCAAAGTAATTAAACATGGGGTGAGTTTTCCTGATAGGGGACTCTAGTGCTTTAAAATACACTAGATAATCCTAGGGATAATCTGAGGGTAGAACAGACCAATGCCTCATTTCCAATCTGGTACCCTGGAAGAAAACAGTGTATTTCCTTTGAGGTCTTGAGAGGTTTCTCTTCTGCTTTGTTTTATTTTTGGTTCATTTTGTAATCAACCTTATTAAGGTATCATTTACATACAATAAAATGCAGACATTTTTAGTCAACGGTTCAGTGACTTTTAATTAATGTATACATTTGTATAACTAGCACCCCCTAAAGATAGATAACAATCCTAAAACCCTAGAAAGTTTCCTCCTAGGCTTTTGCAAAAGTATCCCCATCTCCCACCCCAAGGCCACCACGGATCTGCTTTTTATCTTTAGAGATGACTTTTGCTCAGTTTAGAATTTCATGTAAGTTGAATAATACAGTAGGTGCCCTTTTGATCTGGCTTCACTTGCTCAGCATATGGTTTTTGAGATTCATTCATGTTGGGATGTTTTAAACCAGGACTTTAGCCTGGGTGGCTGATGTTGTCTGAAGGCACCTATAGGTACATCTGAGTCTCTGGCATTGTCACTGTCTGTTCTTGGCTCCGTATTTTCAACTTTACTAAGAAGCACAAGGTTGAAGTAAGGAAGATCATTGTCAGTATAATGGAGGTGAAGTGGGTTCTGTTATATAATATTCTCAGCAAAAATTGACCTGCTTGGAATCACTGTGTTGATAATCGACAAGGATTCTCTTCCTCCAAAAGCCTTGATACTATAAAACTTCTAAAGGACGCTGTCCTAGGACCCTTCTTTTAGTTTTCGTATTTTGGGAAACATTTCTGGAAAATTCAAATGCTCGCAACCTGAAAGAAGCAATTATTCACCTGAAGGCTAACTCTGCTAAAGTTGAGTTGTCCGACCTTTACATGCTGATAGAAGCCAAATAGCCTTGCAAAACAATGCTCTCTTATTGGATATAAGCATATACATTGTTTAAGGTGGACGTGTGTATGCAGTAAAGTGAAAAAACAAAGAATCTTTGAGTTTCCCTTGCTGGTTTTTTTTATTTTTTCATTTAAGTTTCTATAGCGTATGCTAATAGCTCAGGGAAACCTCAGGTTAGTTTTAGGTCCACTCTTTACGTAAATGTTGAAGTACTCCATACCCACCTTTTTTCTACCTTCCTTCTTTTCTTCCATCTTTCCTTTCTAACTTCTTATAATCCATTATACTTAATCCTGCATTTGCTGAGGTGGCAATTAGTGTAGGAAAATACTGTGAAATTTTGCTGTTCAGAATGCATGTTGACCAAATTCTATATTGAGAAAAGGTCTGAATTTACCCAGAGTAACCCTTTCTCAGCGTCTTTGAATAAAGGCCCTAGAAAGTGGGCTATATATAGTATCCTGACAGGTATGTAGAATTCATAGCAATTGCCCTCAAAGAGCTTACCTAGCGTAGATGCATATGAATGCATTTAATAATTGCTTTATTGGCAGCAGTGCCAACATACACAGTCTATTTTGTTTTATATCATTCTCATTACCTGCTGTTTACCACTGTATACATTGCTAATGGCGTGGTTTCTATGGCTTGTGAATTTCACGGCCAAATAATACGTAATTTATTGCACACTTCAGTGTAGAAGATGGAGACTTCATAACTTTTCGTGTGCTCGTTGCCCCTTTGGAATGTATTACACTGAGATTAGTCAAAGTAATAAATTTATTTCAAATGTGCGTGATAGGTAGACATCAATTAGGACTGATGGGCAATATTTCTTCTTCCAGCAACATAACAGTTTTTACAGACTAAGCCATTGAACGTGGAGTTACTGAACATGGGACTCAGTTCACTGGGATCCTTCTTAGAAGAATAAAGGACAACTTGAATTGGATTTGTGTGGCTTATTCAAGTAGTAACTAATCAGCTACATCTTGGTGAACTTAATTTGTCACAATCGTTTGGTATTTTATTAACTCTCTTCCCCCAACTCTCACGAGAATGGATCATGAGTATCTTAAAACATACTAAGTCGTCTTCCATCCCTGTTAATCTAACTACAAGAGCACACTTTCCTTATCCAATGCAAGTTACTGTCTGTTAGAGTGGCTGGGGTTTTAATTCTCTACAAAATTAAAACCAGCAAAGAGAAACATTTTCAAGGAGCCACCACATTGTAGAGCCTTAGAAAGAAGACTTTAGAATTAAGGACAAATATATCATTTTATAGCTAAAGCACCTGAGGCCTAAAGTAGGCAGGTAACCATCGAGGTCAGGGAAAGGGGTTGAAGATCAGGTTTCAAGCTGAGGAAGAGTCTACAGGGACTCAATCTGAGCAGGTCAAAAACTGAAATGAGACCACGAATGTTCTGGGAAGGCTGGCATCTGGCCTCCACTGTGGGATTCAGATGGGGAGTGGTTCCTGGGGGAACTGAGCTTCTGCAGTAGGCAGAGAACTCCACCTCATCTCCGGAAAGTGCCACTGACATCAGGGAGTTGAGGGGAAATAGCAATGAGTTCCAGTCCACCTGAGAAAGCAGGCCAGTCTGATTAACTCTGAATTTAGGCTTATTTCAGATACTTCTTGAGAAAGAACTTGGACAAGAGCAAGTCCCACGCAGCCTCTTTTAAATCCATGCCCAGTATTTTCTGGTGGAGCTGCTTCTACCCTCCAAGTGACTCCAGTATTTTAATTTCACTCTGTATTTAATTCCGACAGTTCTATGACTGATTATTTAATGGGCAAATAAGTAGGGTCACAAAAGAGTGTGAATGTATTTTACAGGATGAGGCTGGGCGGAGTGGAGCAGTCTGGAATAGGACACCAATAAAAAGGGATCTTGATAAAGTAGAACGTCTATTAGAAATGGAGAGGAATTCGCAAGGAAATTAGTGCCTGACACCACGCCCTTCTCTCTGCATGTTTAGAAGCTAGTTTCTAATTTTATTTTCATAGGCGATGTGCCTGTGATGAATTGTCTTTTACCTCCACACTATTTATCACATGGACATATTGTGAAGTTTGTGTGAGAGAAAGCAAGTATTAGAATTTGTCTTGCAAGCAGCTATAAGCACTGCCTGGAACAATCTAGGATAGAAGGGAAAGGAAAGGAAGGTGGAAACAAAGGAGAAAGACAGCTAATGATGCTGGAGTCTCTCGCTAGGATTTGTGGTATCTCTTTTTGAAACTAAGTACAGAAAGTCAGAACTTGACTGATTGTTTCTTGATCACGGTTTGTTTTCATTTTTGCTTTTTTCTTGCTCTCTCATCAGTTATTCCAGCCAGTGCCATGTCATTTTCAGTTTCAGTAAGCATGCTTGTCTTGTTTCCATTTGCATTATTCATGCAAACCTTGACTGAACTGATGACCCCGAGTTATCACGGAAACATTAGATACACCAGTTGATACATTTCTTAATTTTAGAAAAAAATTACCGAGTGAAGGTTAAAATAACTCCTCTTCAATTTGTCATTTAAAAAAACTTCTCCTAACATACAATACCTCATTGCCTAACAATGCCAGATAAATGAAGAATTGCTATGTATTCATGAATGCAGGCTTGTCTGTATATTTTTTGGCAAGTATGACCGTTACCGAGGGTAATGGCCTTGTTTGCTGGCCATGTCCTGTCTCCTAGAAAGTTGTACTTTCTGTTGTCTTTCAGTTGGTCCATTGGATATCAGAGGTGAATTTATAAAACTATACTTCCCTTTACAGTTACTTTGTTTTGTTTTGTTTTGTTTTACTTGAAGTGTAGTTGATTGACAATGTTGTGTTTCAGGTGTACAGCCAAGAGATACAGATATATATATTTCTTTTTCAGATCTGTTTCCTTTATAGGTTATTACAAGGTATTAAATATAGTTGCCTGTGCTATACAGCAGGACCTTGTAGTTTATCTACTTTATACATAGTATACACTTACTTTGTGTGATCCACGCTGGTCAGACCACATAATTATTTTCACTTCTGATATAATTTTTTCAGATTCAACCTCAAATCTTTGATGAGAAGATATTTTAAAATAAGTTTAGCATGTGTGTGCTCTAAATCCAACAGTAGTTATTAGAGATATGATTTTGCACTAGGTATTCCTCTCTTTTTTGTTCTTGGCCAACCAATTGAAAATTAGTTTTTATTTTCTGGTTGGTTTGCTAGATGTTTATGACTATAATAAAAGTCTTAAATTTTGTCTCATATCTTAAAGCACAATCTGAATTAGCAATGGATATTGTGCTATACATAGGGGCTGTGATATATAGTTTCTAACTTCAAAAACATATAACCTAGAAGGGAACACAGACACATATGCAGCAATTATGGCAACTGCATTTGTTTACTAAGTGAAATAGCACTGAGATAGATAAAGTGCTAGCAAGCCTTGAACAGGCAAATCAGCTTCAAAAATAGATGCGCAGTTCTTTAAAAATCTTTTTAACATTTTTCCAGGTACATGTAGAATATAACTTAGCATAAAAACGGTATGGGTTTGAGGATATGGGGAGGGAGAAGGTTAAGCTGTGACAAAGTGAGAGAGTGGCATGGACATATATACACTACCAAACATGAAATAGATAGCTAGTGGGAAGCAGCCGCTTAGCACAGGGAGATCAGCTTGGTGCTTTGTGACCACCTGGATGGGTGGGATAGGGAGGGTGGGAGGGAGACAAAAGAGGGAGGGGTTATGGGGATGTATGTATATGTATAGCTGATTCACTTTGTTATATAGCAGAAACTAACACACCATTGTAAAGCAATTATACTCCAATAAGGACGTTAAAAATAAATAAATAAGGAAAAGAAGACTGACTCATCCAATTAAAAAAAAAAAAGAAATTCTTTTGTCCTGGAATCAAGAGAAGGGATGAAGTAAAAGGATGAGGAAGAACAAGAAGAGGAAATGTGAGCCTGGAGAGGGTAGGAGGAAGAGCAGAAGGCAAATAAGTGTATGTGCTTCCCTTGCCATCCCTGACTTTTTTTTTTTTTTTGCGCTTCAGGAAAACCCAAAAGCCAGAGAAGAGCACGGAGGTGGTCACCACTGCATGTGAACAAAAAGGTGGAGAGAAGAGAATGGTGGTAATCTGCGCAGGCAACTGGAGGATGACCTGAGTGCATCTCGCCAGGGAACAGTCCCTGTTCCATAGAACCCCTGAAGATGCCAGGCTCTTATGTTTAGATGGGGGGCCGAAGGCGTCTGTGGGGTCACCACATACATCACTCCTGGAGATGTTGTTCACTCTTTGTAAAGAGTGTCCCTGGTGAGGTTCCACATCTCCCTCTGCAGGACCCAGCCTTGCCCTCCCAACCCGCCGAGGTCAGCAGGCAACATCCCCAGTTAATCACCAGGTGTGGTGAGATATCTGGAGTGGCCCTGGTACCCCCTAGTTCAGGCGTCCTGGGGAAAGGGTGAGGAGGACAGAGGCACCGGGGCTTCTTCTCACGCAAGCAGACAGCTCACCTGGCCCAGCGCTGCTGCATCCCTGTGGGCACGCGGTAGCCCTGGCATCCGGTAGGGGACACTGCAGGATCCACACCTGGCTGGGATTTGCCCACCCCTTGGGGACCCCGCAGCCTCTGTGGAGCCCCACTGAAGGGCCTGGGTCACCTCATGGCACCATTTCTCAACCTGAGGTTCTATAGATTTTTCATAGATGTGTAAAAATTGAATACAACACACACACACAAAATGAAGGCAATTCAAAGCAATGCTAATTTAGGATGAGTTAAAGGGCCAGGATTCCAAGTTAATTATGACCTTAAAATTAGATAACAAATACATCTGGTTTTATTACACGCTGAAAAGCAGTGTCTTCTACAAACTTTTCATGTTGGGATACAGCAAAGCTATAGAATTTATGATTCTATGACCACAGCATCAGGATATTTTTAAATTAAAAAGCACAGGCAAGTTTGGCTGGGGTGTTAAAGAAAGAAAAATGATTATTAGGGGAAAAGGGAACATTGCGGTTCTCTGCCCACTTCCACTGTGCTGGTCTCATGATGGGCCGTGTTGCGTGTGGGCTGGAGGGACAGGGTCACTACTCCCACCTGTGTCATCAGACCTCCCACTCACAGCGCCCAGGTGGGAGGGACCCACACTTTTCACCCTGGAGCCCCAGAGCCTCCCCTTTCCTCTGCATCACTTTCACTGTTCAGGGGACCAATCACTTGAACGCCGCCCGGCCAAATGCCCAGGTTAAATCGCCCCTGTAGGACAGGTCTCTCTGCTACCAGAACACACTTGGCAAAGAGCAGCAAACAGGCCCCAGTGCCCTGGGGATGTGAGCCCTGGGGGATGTCAGGGCCGAAAGTCACTTGCAGGGTCTGAGTAGCCCCCTGGGTCCCACACACCGACCCCAGGAAGCCCACCTCCCCACTGACTCCAGTCCCTGCCTTTGTGTGGCAGGTTCTGGTCTGACACCTGTGAGGACTGTGACCTGGAGGCCTCAGCCTGAGACTCAGAGGGGATGGAGCCTGTGCAGCGTCTGGCAGCTTAAATGAGACACGAAGCCAAGGAAGGAGGGCCGCCTCTCTGCTCCCCCTCCGCTCCTGAGTCAGCTAGTGAGTGCCGGTTACTTCCTGTCGGAGCTGTACAGATTTAGCATAAATTTTAGATATAGGTCTTACTTTTAACAGTGAAAGGCTGTTACATCAAGCAAAATTGATCTCTTTTTTTTTTAAACATTTCTATGTAAGATAACACACAAGTATAGAAAAGCACCCTCCGCAAAGGGAGGGCTCAGTGAATTACAATGGGCGCTCCACTCTGGGGAGCAGTAGAAGCCCAGATGCTTCTGAGAAGCTCCTCAGCTTCCTTACTCTGGCCCGACCTCCACAGCGGAAATCCCAAAGGGACTGGATTCTCCCAGCCCTCCAGCACCCTCCACTAGTTTCTGATTGTGCTGCCACACTCATTTTGAGTTATTTGTGTGTAAATCACTGCACTTGGAATATACGTGGAGTAACTGATTTCATTCTTATAACTGAATAAGTTAGCACTTATTCTTCTCCCCTTCTACAGGGGGCAGCCAGGGTGCTAGGGACGTCCTGTATATTGAACTGGGTGTTGGTAACAGATGTGTTTATATTTACAAGAAACCATAAAGCTCTACGCTTACGATCTGTGCCCTGTACAATACACCAAGGAAACTTCAATTAGAAAGAGATGCCAAAAAAATTTCCCCACAAAACAAACTTCAGGGCCCTGTGGCTTCCTCTGATTTCTACCAAACATTTAAGACAGAAACGATGCCCGTCTCCTACACACTCTTCCAGAGAACAGATACAGAGGGAACACACCCACACTGCTTTCATCGGACCAGGAGAATACCAGGAGAATACTGATGTCATACCAGTAGCAGATATTACACACACAGGACAGGAGAAATTACAGGCTAAACACTTCTGAATGTCGATGTCAAAATCCAAAAGCAAATATTAGCAGTCTAAATCTAGAGGTTTTCAGAAAGGAAGGAAACTAGGATTTCGTGGCGGTATTTCCAGTGGTTGATGTGGACAGGATCACTGGGTGTTTGGGCGCTGCCTGGGAACGTGGAGAGAAGGGACAATGCCATCGGGTTAGTGGAATGAACATTTGGTGACAGAGATTAGGAGGGCCTGGGTCATCCTCAGAGACAGTCCTGGGATGGGGTCTCTAGGCTGTGGCTATGGAGGGGTCCCTCTAGAAGGGCATGGGCCTCTCTCCTGTGCCACTGCAGGGTCTAGGGATGGATGAGGAGTTTGTAGGGGCTGGTTTTTGATGAGGAAGGATGAGCAGGGAAGGTGCGCCCTCAGAGCCAGTGCAGCCACGGCCCCTCCCCAGCCAGGCCGTAGCCCAGGCTACTCAGACAGTTGCTCACATCAATAGGCGACAGTGGGTCACGCCAGCTTCACCCACTAAACCACCAAGCACAGCCCAGCAGGCCACTGTCCTCATTAATCAGCACTACCTGTGCATCCAGGGCTGGTTGTTGAAGACCAAGCTAATTTGTTAGAGACGTGCCATGTGGGCAACAGGCTTGGAGAGACCAGGGCTCTGAGCCACGTGGAGACAAGCCGACCACTGGTCAGACCACCAGGAGGCTCACCCAGTGTGTGAAGACGCTGAGGGAGGAGGGACATAGATGGGACCCCCTGATCCTTCAAGGGACCTTCTTTCAGGGATATTTAAGAGCTGTGGGGTCAGGGATCAACATGTAAGGGAGGCAGCAGGTCAGGCATGGGCCCTCCTGTTGGCTCACACCCCTCCTGTCCTTGGAGCAACCATGGGGCAGGCAGGAGGATTGGGGGCATGGAGGGAGGGGAGCCCTGGGCTCAGGGGTCCAGAGCACCATCTAGAGGATTCAGGGGTTGAGGGATTTCTGTCCCAGGGAACCAACTACATTCCTGTCCCACATCCATCTGTCATCAGCTTTGCGACTCTGGGAAAGTCACTTAAAATCTCAACATTTTAGTGCCATGTACCATAAAATATGGTTCACAGCACCTGCCATGAGTTTCCCACGGGGCTGATGTGGGGATCACAGGAGATGATGACAGATATTCTTCACAAGCTCTAAAGCATCACACCCATAACCTTCCCCACTCCCCTGCCCTGTGGCATCCAGGTCCCCCCTCTGGAGGCAGCACTACCACATTTCTTGCTTATTCTTCCAGACATTTAATATTTGCACACTTAGGTAGCACTTATGAAGTAACCATCATTTTTCATCAGGGTCTACCTGATTTGCTGTATTAAGCTTCATCATGTAATACTAATAAGTGGGCCCTACTGACATTTCCATTATCACAGAACAAGGAACTGAGGACAGAGGGTCTGCATAACTTTCCCAGGTTCATGTGGCTTCTGGTATGATTTGAATCCAGACCATCAGGCACCAGCCCCCACTCTGTCGGTCACTGTGCTGTGCTCCCTTTCTGTATTATCTCACTAAATAAAGTCATGTCCCCGTGCAGTCAGCCTGCTGGCTATTTTAAGTGCACACCACATTGCAACACCCTCTTCTCAGCCCAGCTTCGATTCACTTGACTCCCCTAGACTCCCCTAGGAGGCTGGTGAACAAAGAGAAGAGATGTGTGACCTGGGAATGAATTGACACCTCTGCATGGTCTTCTCCCAGCAACATATCAATAGTTCTCTCAGTTTTTGTTGTGTTTTCCAGGATCATGACTCGGGTACCAAGAAGAAAAGGAAGATTATAAAGGAGTCAAACACAGGATGCACAAGAATATCATCTGCGATCAAGATAATCTGCTGGCCATCCGCAGCGGTGGTTCAGGCACATCAGAATCAGCATCTGGCCAAACAACAGGGTAGGGACACAAATAGCACCCCCACTAACCACTCCATTGAAGGTACTGTGGAAATAATACCAGCAAGTAGATTCAGGAGCAATGGCTGTAGTTTGTACAGCAGAGCCTGGATCTGGCTGAGGGAGGATTGGGCATGGAAGGTGCCCACTCAGAGCCCATGCAGCCACTGCCTGCTCTTAGCCAGGCCTTAGTCCAAGCTGCTCAGATGATTGGTCAGTTTCTAGTCAGTGAGACCCTGGGGGCCTGTAAACCTCATCTGTTAAGCCACCAAAACACCAGCCCAGTAGACCCTGTTCCCAGCTAATGAATATTAACTGCTCATCATCCAGGTTTGATCAGTTGAATATGATGCTAATTCTCTGTGCAACTGTCATGTGGGCAGTTGGTTTGGAATGTCCTGGGTTTTGAGTCAGTTAGGGAGTCAAGTAGACTACTGGTCATTCAGGGTGGTCACCTGACCACCAGGAAGTCTCACTGCAAATCAGCTGCTAGAATCAAGTGCTGAGGGGGAAGGGAGGGAAGATGCACACACATTTGGATACCCCGGTCCATCAGCGGGTCTGCATTTGGGGGAAAGACATTGTATTTGGGGTCAGGGATTGAAACGTAGAGCCAGGAGGTGGGTCCAGATTTGAGCCATTCTCTTGGGCCAGGCACCTCCTCCGAGTACCAGCTGTCTCCCTGCAGCATCCTTGGGGCAGGAGGATGTGGGAAAGGGAGTGAGGAGAGCTCTTGGTTTGTGTATCCAGGGCATGATCTCATGTCCATGTGTTCAGGAATCTCTATCCCTCCCCTGCCTCAGACCCATCACTCATCAGTGTTGTGACTCTGGGCAAGTTACTCAATCTGTCTAAATTTCAGTGCCCTGAACCATAAAATATGGGTCACAGCCCCTACTCTGCCCACCCCACAGTGCATCACAAGAAATAATATTCTTTCCATGAGCTCTAAAACTTCTTACTCATGTCATCAATGTGAAAAAGTAGGCTCTATCCTCCTGTTTGTAGCCTCCTAGGTGCCCTTTCTGGAGACGACCTACTTATTCTTCCAGGCATTTAATACTTGAACATTTATGTAGGTAGCACTTATGAAGTACCCATCATTTTTCTTCAGGCTTTGTATTTACTAATGTTTAGCCTCAGAACATAATACGAATAAGCAGGTCCTACTAATATTTCCATATCCCTGGCCAGGGAACTGAGAAACAGAAGGGTTAAGTAACTAACCTTCCCAGGTACACGTGGCGTTCAAATAGGATTTGATTTCAGGCCATCAGGCACCAGCACCCATACTCTCCCTCATTGTGTTGTGCTGACTTTGTACTTGTCTCATGTAAATAAAGTTATTTTCCCCATGTGATCAGCCTGTTGGGTATTTTAAGTGCACGCTAAAATGCAAGATCCATCTTCATAAGCCCTACTTTGATTCAGGCGATTCCCCGGGCAGCTAGTAATAAGGAGCTCTGAAGTTTGACCTGTGAATAAGTTAAGACTTTTGCCAGGAAGATGTCAACACCTCTCACTATTGTGAATGTATTTCCTAGGAACTTGTTTCAGGAATATGAAAAGAAAAAGACAAGGATTCAAACCAAGGACACATATGGGGATTGATCCTCCATGAAGAAAATATACTGGCTGGCCCTCACCGTCATTCAACAGCTCAAAATGAACATCTAGTCCCAAAGGGTTGAGCCTCAAATATCATCCCATACAAGCCACTCCATTGAAGCCACTGTGAGAATTCCATCCTGAAACTGATCAAGAGTAATGACTATAAAAATGTTGTCATATTATCCTTTGATTGAGATATAATTCACATTCCATCAATTCACATTTTTTTTTAACTGTGTGATTCAGCTGCTTTTAGTGTACTCAGGTTTTGCAATCAACATCTCTAATTCCAGTACATTTTCATCATCCCCAAGTGAAACCTCATACCTAGTATCAGTCATTCTCATTCTGTCCTCCCCTTTCACCCCAGCCCTGGGTCTTTCTGTCTCTATTGATTTTCCTATGCTGGACCTTTCATATGAATAGAACCACACAATGTGCGGACTTCTGTGTCTGACTTTTGCAGTAAGCAAAATGTATTCAAGGTGCATCCAGGTTGTAGCATGTATCTGTCCTTCACCCTTTTAATGGCTGAATAATATTCATTGTATGGATATAACACATTTTATTTTTCCATTCCTCAGTTGGCGAATAGTTGGGTTGTTTCCACTTTTTGGCTATTATGAATAATGATATGACAATGTAACACTCATGTACAAGTTTTCGTGTGAACATATGTTTTTTATTTCTCCTGGACATATACCTGGGAGTAGAGTTCCTGGGCCATACTGTATCTCTGTGTTGAACTTTTTGAGGAACGGCCAAACTATTTTCTTTTTCATATTTGCACCAGCGATGCTTGAAAGTGCCAATTTCCCCACATCATTGCCAACCCTTGTTTTTAAAAAAATTATATGGCACAATAGTGGGTATGAAGTGGTATCTCACTGTGGTTTCAGTTTGCATAATTTTGACTAATAATTTTGGACATGTTTTCATGTGCTTATTGGCAATTTGTGTCTTCTTTGGAGCAGTATGTATGCAGATTCTTCTTCTCATTTTTAAAATTTGGTTATTTGACATTTTATTGTTGAGTTGCCAGTGTTCTTTACATATTCTGAATACTAGGCTTTATCAGATATATGACTTGCAAACATTTTCCTTCATTCTGAAGGTTGTATTATGTCTTTCTTGATGGTGTTCTTTGAAACACAAAGGATTTTAATTTTGATAAAGTCCAATTTCTTTTTCCTTTTGTTGCCTGTGCTTTTGCTATCATATTTAAGCGTTCATTGCCAAATCCAAGACTATGAAGATTTATCCCTTTTTTTCTTCAGAAATTTGTATAGTTTAGCTCTTATATTTAACTCTTTGATCCATTTTAAATTCAAAGTCTATTTTGTCTGATATTGGCATAGACACTCCTGCTCTCTTGGTTACTATTTGAGTTTTCTCACTGAGTTTGGAATTCCCTTTTCTATCCTTTAACTTTCAACCTGCTTGATTCTTTTGATCTCAAGTAAGTCTCTTGTAGACAGCATATAGTTGGGTCATATGTTTTTACCTATTCCGCCAATCTCTGTATTTTGATTGGAGAGTTTAATGCATTTACATTTAAAGTAATTGCTGACAAAAAAAAGACTTATTTCTGCTATTGTGCTGTTTCTTTTCCATCTGCCCAAAGCTTTTTTGCCCCTCATTTCCTGCATTCCTATCTTTCGTTGTGTGTGTTTAGCTGATTTCTTACAATAAAATATTTAAATGACTTTCTCACTTCCTTTTGGGACTATTCTATAGCTATTTTCTTTGTGTTTACCATGGGGATTACCTTTAACATCCTAAAATTAAAACACTCTAATTTGAACTTATACCAGGTTAAACTCAACAACATCCAAGTTCTTGAAGCTAAAAGAGCATCCTACTATCTCAATGCAAAAGACCTTCTCCAAGACACACTGCAGTTTCTGCCTGGCTGGGACATTGCCCCAGAGTGGGGTTAAGTTTAAGGAGTCTTAGTTCCCCTACCAGGGACTGAACCCGGGGCCCCAGCAGTGAAAGTGCTGAGTCCTAACCACTGGACCGCCAGGGAATTCCCTGTATATGTATGAAAAAAGGATACCACAGTCTCAGAGGGTGGCGTTGACGTCATATAAAGGTGACACGTATGACAGCTATAACAAAGAGTGGAAGGTAAAAGAATCTATATGGATGTAAGCCTTCTGAATTTTATTTAATTGGTAAAATATTAACTCTAGACTGTGAAACAATACGTATACATAGTGTTATTCCAAGAACAATTAAAAATGACAAACTCAAGAAAATTGGATAACCTCAATAGTCCTATATTTAGGAATTGTGGACAAGATAGCTAAAACATTCACATATGTGTTTTGTGAAAAGTTTTTCTCTTGGTTAATTGCCTAGGAGTGGGTTTTTGGGTCATATGGTAAGTATGGCCCTCTCAGCCAGCCCTGGCCACCACTTCAGGTGTCACCCCAGCAGGATCTGGATGGTGTGGGCACTTCCGTTCTTAGCGACTCCCCTCCAGTGCCGCCAGGGGAAAGGGCAGGAGGACGCAGAGGCGCTGCTGCCAAAGCTGCCGCCTCTTGTGGGAGCTGCACAGCCAGCGACCTTGCTCCACTTTGCTGGGCGGGGATCCCGTCCAGTACAGTTAGTTACCCCGACAGCACTGGGGCACGGCCAGGGGAGAAGGGCCAGCTGTCCTGCCAAGAAGCTCATCACCCTCAAGGCAAACACGTCCAGCCCTCAGACCCCCGGGAGATTCAGAAGCGCTAGACGGTCCAGGGGCGCGCATCCTCACCTGTGCGCCCCAGGGCCTGACGTGTACTCTGCGCATGCGCCACCCCTCCCTAAACTTTTGCGCCCCGCCAACGCACGCCCATTGTTCGCTCACAGGTTTCAGAGTATAAAAAGGCAACAGGCCAAAGAGAGCGCACTCCGCTTTTGGCCGAGTTGGCAGCTGAAGGAGAGTGCTCGGAGCCCAGCTCTGTATTCACGGACCGACCTCACCCAAGTTCTCTAGGGTCAGTTACTTAGGTAGGCCCTGCCCCTCACCCTCGTGCCGGGCACTGGGGGACCAGCACCTGCCAGGAGGGCTCGGCTGCCCCCAGCCCGCTCCCCGCGCCCACCGACTTCCCGTGGCCGGCCCGGGTCACCCAGCTGTCTATGGCCGGCTATCCACTCGCAGGCCAGCCCACAAGTGTCCAGTGACTCTGCCATCTGCGCTTTGCCACAGAGTCTCTGAGACCCCATTCTACCATCCCGCAGACGCTGCACTCCTTATGGGGATCCTTATCTCCATCTTCAGGCGAGGCCATCGGAAGAAGGCAGAGATGGGTGCTCGCACCTCCACGACGTCCCGCAGCTCAGTGTCCGCAGTGGACACAGTCACTGTCAGTGTGGCACGGGGGCAGCCAGTGCCGGCCACGACACCCAGCTGTGTCCTGAACTACAGCACAGAGAAGACGGTGTTGAGGGCCCTGGGAGAGAGCGGGCAAGGGATGGCCAAGCAGGAGGAAGTCCCCACAGTCACAGGGAAGAACGATGACCAGAGAAGCCCCAATGACACCGGGGGCGCACGATCTGCAGTTAGGCCCCTGGGGGGCTCTTTCTTCGTGCCCAGGCCTGGACCTCTGCAGAGAGACCTCCACGCCAAGTGGGCAGAGGACAGATCTGCCAGGAAACAACAGACCTCTTGTATGAGCTCCTGCCCCCAAAGAAACGCCATCACGAGCTCATATAGCTCCACCCGAGGTTTCCTGCCAGTGGAAAGAAGGAGGGGTCCCGCCATACCGCAAGGGCTGCCCCAGAAGTCTGCAAAGACAGGGGGCGAGGAGGGCCCTCCATCGCCCTCTGCAGCTCTGGTGGTTTACCAGAGGAAAAGCCAGCCTGACAAAAATGCAGAGGCAGCAAGAGGGCAGAAAGGGCCCTGGAGGAAGGGCTCCTGCACATCTGACAGTCCCAGGCCCCGAAAACGCAGGATTCCTCTGCTGCCGCACTGGCGAGGGGAGCCTCTGAGGCTGCCTCCAGCCCCTGAGCCGGGTTTCCGGGTCACCGCGGAAGACCTAGACTCGAGAAGGAAGCAGCGTTCCGGCGCATCAACAGAGCGCTGCAGGGTGAGACCTATGCCATCGGGGACCTCGGCAGCTCTCCCCAGCGTAGGAAACGGAAAGCCCCAGCCTTTGCCTCTGCTCCAGGCCCCCCAGCTTCGGGCAGCCCCGCACAAGCATCTTCTGGGTGTTCATCATCCAGAAATTCCACCGTGGGCACCCATGCCAGCACACAGCTGGGTTTTGGGAGAAGAGCGGCTGCCCTAGATGATCTGAGCTGCATGTTTGCAGCTCTCAGCGTGACATCAAGAAAGAGGGGGCCCCCGAGCACCACACACAGCAATGGGGGCAGCGTGGGCCTGAACTCCTGGGACCCTCCTCACCAGAGCCACCCCATGGTGACCACGGGACCCAGACCTAAGAAGAAGACTGGGTTTGGGGGCACTACTGACCCCATTTTAACTCACATCCCTGGGGGCCCTGACTGGCAGCAGCGAGGAACCACCGCCTGTGGCAGCTCTCCCCAGCAGAGGAAACGGAAAGCCCCAGCCTTTGCCTCTGCTCCAGGCCCCCCAGCTTCGGGCGGCCCCGCACAAGCATCTTCTGGGTGTTCATCATCCAGAAATTCCACCGTGGGCACCCATGCCAGCACACAGCTGCGTTTTGGGAGCAGAGCGGCTGCCCTAGATGATCTGAGCTGCATGTTTGCAGCTCTCAGCATGACATCAAGAAAGAGGGGGCCCCCGAGCACCACACACAGCAATGGGGGCAGCGTGGGCCTGAACTCCTGGGACCCTCCTCACCAGAGCCACCCAATGGTGACCACGGGACCCAGCACTAAGAAGAAGCCTGGGTTTGGAGGCACTACTGCCCCCATTTTATCTCACATCCCTGAGGGCCCTGACTGGCAGCAGCGAGGAACCACCGCCTGTGGCAGCTCTCCCCAGCAGAGGAAACGGAAAGCCCCAGCCTTTGCCTCTGCTCCAGGCCCCCCAGCTTCGGGCAGCCCCGCACAAGCATCTTCTGGGTGTTCATCATCCAGAAATTCCACCGTGGGCACCCATGCCAGCACACAGCTGGGTTTTGGGAGCAGAGCGGCTGCCCTAGATGATCTGAGCTGCATGTTTGCAGCTCTCAGCGTGACATCAAGAAAGAGGGGGCCCCCGAGCACCACACACAGCAATGGGGGCAGCATGGGCCTGAACTCCTGGGACCCTCCTCCCCAGAGCCACCCCATGGTGACCACGGGACCCAGCACTAAGAAGAAGCCTGGGTTTGGAGGCACTACTGCCCCCATTTTAACTCACATCCCTGGGGGCGCACCCAGGCAGGGCCCCCCTACTTCCAGCGGAGGGCGCAGCCCATGCCCAGCCAAGGCGGACTTTAGGGGTGTGTCGGTTCCGGCCTCTACTCCTATCAGTCTCAGCTCCGCCGTGGGCACAGCAAGGTGCAGCCTTGCTCTTAGGGCCCCCTCATCACCTGCCCAGGGCGTGGCTGGACAAAAAACCACTGGGCCATCGACCAAGTCATTCTCCTCCAGGTCTCGATTCATTACCTTGGGGTTTAAGAGGAGGAAGTTGGCCTGAGCCAATAACTTTGGGGCGAGGCCATCAGTGTCCACCTCCTCCCAGGCTGGGCCTCGTGTGGACCCTGTTTCGATGTGAAACTTATAATAAAGCTTTGTCCTTGTTCTTTTGCATAATCCTCACGTGTCTGTGATCTGTAGATCAAGTGTGGAAAAGCACTGGCTTGTATGAGTGGTAACATGGAAAGCCAGACCTGTTTACAGTTTCCTGTGACCCTGCTCATGGGTTGTGAAGAGTAGCACAACAAGATGGCTACAAGGGCCCTATATTAAAAGTGTGTTTTGAGTTTAAACGATGCAGCCCGGAATAAAATGGGCCCAGAGGGAGGGGTAAACAGGGAGGGTCATCCTTGTCTGTTGTAATTGCTACTTCCCACCCACCTCTCTGGCCTGGAGGGGGCTGGGTCATCCCGAGCACACACCAGCCGCCCATACTCTACACGTTTAGTATTTTCTAATGTAGCAGTCTCTTTGACTTTTTTTGTTTTACTTTAATAGGTCTTAGGCAAATCATTTACATGCACGTCTCACTCGGAGAGTCCATACAACCTAAAGCAATCTACAGATCCAGTGCAATCCCTATCAAAATTCCCATGACATTTTTTACATAAAAAGGAAAAACAATCCTAAAATTCATATGGAACTGCAATAGACTTCAAAAGCCACAGCAATCCTGAGAAAGAAGAACAAAGCTGGAGGCAACACTTTTCCTGATTTCAAATTATACTACAAAGCTAGAGTAATCAAAATAGTATGGTACTGGCATGAAAACAGACACATACACCAATGCAACAGAATCAAGAGCCGAGAAATAAATCCACACACATACAGGCAACTAATTGACAGGGATCCAAGAATACTCAACAGGGAAAAGATAGTCTCTTCAGTAAATGGTGTTGGCAAAACTGGATACCCACATGCAAAACAAAGAAAGTGGACCCCTATCTTACACCATTTGTAAAAATTAACTTGAAATGGATTAAAAACTTAAATGTAAGACCTGAAACTGTAAAACTCCTAGAAGAGAACATAAAGAGAAAGCTCCTTAACATTGGTCTTGGTGATGATTTTTTGGGTATGGCAACAAAACCACAAGCAACAAAAACAAAAAGCAACCAATGGGACTACATTAAACTAAAAAGCTCCTGGAGAGCAAAAGAAACAATCAACAAAATGAAAAGGCACCCTAGGAATGGGAAAAAATATTTGCAAACCACATGTATGATAAGAGGTTAATATCCAAAATCTATAAGGAATTCAAACAACTCCATAGCAACAAACAAACAAACAAACAAAAACAAATAATCTGATTCTAAAATAGGCAAAGCAGGGGACTTCCCTGGTGGTCCAGTGGTTAAGACTCCACACTTCCACTGCAGGGGGCAGGGGTTTGATCCCTGGTCAGGGAATTAAGGCCCACATGTCATGCAGTGTGTGTAAAAAAATAAAATAAAATAGGCAAAGCAAGACTAGGAAACAACTAAGTGTCCAACAGGTGAATGGATAAAGAAAATGTGACATATAGATATAGATAGATAGATAGATATAGATAGATAGATAGATAGATAGATATAGATAGAAAGATAGATAATGGAATTTTATTCAGCCACATGAAAAGAAGGAAATCTGCCATTTGTGACAACACAGATAGACCTTGAGGGCATTATGCTAAGTGCATTAAGTCAGAGGGCGAAACATAAATACTGTATGAGATCACTTATATGTGGAATCTTTAAAAAAAAAAAAGAAGAAACAACTCACAGATACATAGAATAGACTGGTTGCCAGAGGTGGGAGGTGGGTGAAATAGCTGAAATGGTCCAAAGGTACAAACTTCAAGTTATAAGATAAATAAGTCCTGGGGATGTCATGTATAGTGTAGTGACTATAGCTAACAATATTGTTGTGTATTTGAAAGTTGCTAAGAGAGTAGATCTTAAAAGCTCTCATCACAAGAAAAAAATAATTTGTTACTGTGAGTGGTGATGTATGAAAAGCCATGGAAGAAGCTTAAATGCATATTGCTAGTTGAAAGAAACCAGTCTGAAAAGACTACACACTGGATGATTCCAACCATATGACATTCTGGGAAAGGCAAAACTATGAAAACAAGAGGAAATGTGGCCCCAGTGGACACCACTGTCTCTCCTTTCAGGAGCCTCCAGGTGCTGGAGACCTTCCCTCCTGAGATCCAGGTCTTCATGAAGGGCTCCAGTGGCCAGGGCAAGCCTTATGCCATTGACCCTGATGACTCCATCCACGACTTGAAAGAGAAGGTTGAAGAGGCTGGAGGACCTTACATGGAGGGTCCCGGGGCCAGAAACTGTGGAATCAATAGCTTCTCAGACTGCACATCAAGGATTGTGACACCATCATGCTCGTTAAGAGAGGCCCCACATCCCCACGAGTGCCAAGATCAGGCTGTTCATTTTGCAGACTTCTATGGTCATGTCCCCCTAGCTCACCCCTTTCTACCCAGACCACTGTGCTCTTTCTGAAGCATAAATAGAAACAGAATCCTCCCCTGCTTAAAATTCTCCAATGGCTCCTATTACCTACAGAATCAAGTTCAAGTTCCTTTGCTTGGCATTCAGGGTTCTTGACCATTTAGCTCTTGCTGACCTCTCAGTCTCTCCTCGTCACTCTCAAAACATACCAGACGTGGCCAAACACTTGCAATTCCAGAACACTGAATGCTGGCTCACAACTCCATGACTTTGAGTTAACTTTCCTTCTCCCCCATGCTGTCACCATTCAAAGTTCAAACCTCTAAGTTATTGATTCTCAAAAGTACGGACCCCAGACCAGCAGAATCAACATCATCTGGGAACCTCTTTGAAATAAAAATTCTCAGCAGCTAGCCCAGAATTACCTGAGTTAGGTTCTCTGGAAGTGGGACTCAGCAATCTGTGTCTTAACAAGCCTTCCAAGTAATTCTGAGCAAATATGGAAGTTCCAGGGAGTTAACACCCCAGGGGGTAAGCCTTGGCCCATTGAAAGACAGGAACCAGCGAGTGCAGTGAGTGCATACTCCCCTCCTCCACCTCTCAGGTGGATAATTTTGAGGCACGTTCTGCATTGCTCCTTAGAGGGTCCCCAGTGGGATCAAAGCTCAGCTGCTCACAGTAGTGATCAATTTCATGATATTTCTTGGACTGTTTTTTCCTCCTTCTCAATCCCCCACACCTGTCCCTTGGGATCATTTCCCAAAACAAGTCTCATGCAAATCCTTGTCTCAGGCTCTGCATTTGGAGGAACACAAGCTAAGAGAAAACCCATCTTTATGCATCTTCCTCCTTCCTAAAACCCAGCCCACACCCTTCCTAACCACTAGCTCTTCCCCCACCTCCATAGAAATGTGCCCAACTGCGTGGCATTTCTACAAACCATAAAACCAATACACAATCGACTGCATGTTCCCCCCCCTTTTTTTTTTTTTGTGGTACACGGGCCTGTCACTGTTGTGGCCTCTCCTGTTGCAAAGCACAGGCTCCGGACTCACAGTCTCAGCAGCCATGGCTCATGGGCCTAGCTGCTCCGCGGTGTGTGGGATCTTCCCGGACTGGGGCACGAACCCATGTCCCCTGCATCGGCAGGAGGACTCCCAACCACTGCGCCACCAGGGAAGCCCCATGTTCCCTTTTTAAATCGTTTTTTTTTTTCTTTTTTGGCCACACTGCGAGGCCTGCAGGTTCCTAAATACCAGACCAGGGGTTGAACCCTGGTCCCTGGCAGTGAAAGCCCAGAGTCCCAACCGCTGGACTGCCAGGGAATTCCCCCTTTTGAAATCTTGAAAGCTGCTGAACTCCCAGATATCTCATGAAAATGAATAATGAAATGAATCAAAACTAATATGTAAGGTCTATTGAGCAAAGTGGTGGCTACCAGTGGGGAGAAGGAAGTGGGGAGAGGCAAAATAGGAGGACGGGATTAAGAGGTACAAACTACTGTGTATAAAATAGATAAGCTACAAGGACATATTGTACAGCACAGGGAATAGAGCCAATATATTATATTAACTTTAGTTTTTCAAAGGTTTATTATTTACTTATTTATTTAATTTATTTTTGGCTGCATTGGGTCTTAGTTGCGAGACGCAGCATCTTCATTGAGGCGTGCGGGATCTTTCATTGCAGCACGTGGGCTCTTCGTTGTCGTGTGGAGGTTTCTCTCTAGTTGTGGCCTGCATGCTCCAGGGCACATGGGCTCAGTAGTTGTGGCGCGCGGGCTTAGTTGCCCTGCCGCCTGTAGGATCTTAGTTCCCCGACCAGGGATCAGACCTGTGTCCCCTGAATTGGAAGGCAGATTCTTTACCACTGAATCACCAGGGAAGTGCCTATAATAACTTTAAATGGAGTATAACCTGTAAAAATATTGAATAACAATGTTGTACACCTGAAACTGATATAGTGTTGTAAATCAATTATACTTCAAAAAAATGTTTTAAACTAAGATGTAAGGTCTGAATGTTTGAATAACTTTTGTTTGAATAACTTTTATGTTGCCTTGAAGCTCATTATCTGTCATTACAAACATAGGACAAATGTTTGGAATCTCACTTTATTGTTGACTTTGGTTTGCGAAATTGCCACTGCTCTTTAAACAGTTATAATGTAGGACTGTTTAAGGACCAGGCACTACCAAACTTTGAAAATATGGAGACTTTTAGAATTTATGTAATTAAAAATGTGATTCTTTCCGTTTGGGGTTAGCCAGTTGGAGAGTTTAAATTGAAACGTGTCATGACTGAGGGTTTTTTTTTTCCCCCCAAATGGTATTTAAGACAACAAACACCCTCCACCCCACCACTTCCTCCAGCTAACACCTGGTCTTTCTCCTCCCTTTCACGACAAAGTTCTTGAAAGTGTTATCTACACTCCTGGTCTCCATCCTCCTCACCCAACTTACTCTTCAACCCCGCACCTAAGATCTGGCTTCTGCTCCCAGCTCTCCCTTACATTTCACCCACAGTGATCACCAGTAGCCTCTTGGGTGCTTCTCAGACCTATATTCCTGAACTTATCGGAAGCATTAGGCAATGTGGACAACTATTTTAAGCTCTCTGGCTTAAACAGCTACCCTTGTAGACCTCCCCACTTCCCACTCCTCCTTGTATCTTCCTCCCTTTGTTAATAGTACCCTCCATCCATTACCCAGGTACCCAAGCCAGAGAGCTGATAGCCATCCTGTCTTTTCCCTCACCTCCTACCTGTAGTCACCAAGTCCTGTTCACCCTTCCCCCAAGGTAGACCTAGAATCCCATCCCTTCTCCAGCCAAGTCCGGGTCACCTTCCCTCTCACCTGGATCACTGTACGTGTCCTGACACCTCTCCCTACATATCTACCCCTGCCCCCTGCAATCCATCCTCCCCACAGAAGCAGCCAGACCAATCTTTCCAGAATGGTCATTTCACCTCTGGTCGCTCCTCTGATTTGCCACTGCCCTCAGGACAAAGTCAGCGCAGATTCACCTGATATGTGACCCAGTGGATCACTTTCTCTTTCCTAGAACAATGTTTCCACTTGGCTATCAAAACACACTCCGGATTTTTCTTCCACCTCCCTGGCTACTCCTTCGCATTCTTGTTTGCCGGATGCTTGCCTCTCCCCAATCACTTAATACTATTAAGTGTTTCAGGGCCCAGTCACTGGTCCTTTTCTTGCCTTGTTCTATACTCACTCCCTTGGTGAACCCATCCAGCCTCATGGCTTTAAATATATCTATGCTGGTCATTTGTATCTCAACCCCAGACTTCGTCCCTGAAATCCAGACTCAAATATGCAACTCCCTAGCCAACTCGGATCTCACTAGACACTCAAGTTTGCTTCCAAAGCCGAGCTCCCGACCTTCATGCCTACACTGTGCTCTGGCCCAGTCTTTCCTTTCTCAGTTAAGGACAATTCTATCCTTCCAGTGCTAAGGCCAAAAGCCTTAGAGTGGTCCTTGACTCTAATTTTTCTCTCACATCACACTCTATCCTTTAGCAAGACCTGTTTATACTCAAAATATAGCCAGTGAAATGATATGAGGTCTGGGATTCACTTCCGAATAATACAGGAGGGGAGATGTGGATGGAGATATCATTGAAACAAGATTGTCTGTAGGTTGGGACTTCCCTGGTGGTCCAGTGGTTAGGACTCTGTGCTTCTACTGCAGGGGGCATGGGTTCAATCCCTGGTTGGGGAACTAAGATCCCGCATGCCGGGTGGCCAATAAAAATTAAAATGGGCAGAAGACCTGAATAAACATTTAAAAAACTGTCTACAGGTTGATAATGGTTGAAGATGGGGGATGGTACGTGGAGGTTCATTGTATTATTCTACTTTTGTTCATGTTTGAAATTTTCCATAATAAGAAAATTGAATCATACCACTTCTCCCTACCTTTCACTGCTACCATTCTGATCCAAGGCGCCACATGTCTTGCCTGGACTGTTGTAGTAGCTTCTTAACTGAATTCCTGCTTCTGCTCTCACCTCCACTCCCCACTCTCTGCTTTTAATCCAATCTTCCCACGAACAGCCAGTGTGATACCGTTAAAATGAAAGTCCATCCATGTCCCTCTTCTGCTTGGAACTCCCCAGTGGCTCCCCATTTCAATCAGAGTAAAAGCCAAAGTCTTAGTAGTCTTCAAGATCCTACACAATTTGCCCCCTACCCTTGTACTCAAACCTCATCCCCTCCCACTCTCCCCCTTTGATCATTCCATTCCAGTCACACTGCTATTCCTCAATCCCACCAGGCATACTGCCGCCACAGGGCCTTTGCACTTGCTGTTCCTTCTCCCATTCTTCTTTAATTGTTTTTATTTATTTTATTGTTTTTAAATTTTTGGCTGAGCCGGGTCTCAGTCGCGGCACACGGGATCTTTCGTTGGGGCGTGTGGACTTCTTAGTTGCCGCATACAGACTCTTAGCTGCGGCATGCATGTGGAATTTAGTTCCCCGATCGGGGATCGAACCTGGGCCCCCTGCATTGGGAGAGTGGAGTCTTACCCACTGGACCACCAGGGAAGTCCCACTTTCTCTCATTCTTCCCTCTGACATACATACCGCTCACTCTTCGCCTCCTTCATGTCTTTGCTCAAATGTCTCCTTTTCAGACCTTCCCTAGCCACCTTTCTTGAGACTGAACCCCTGAACATTACCAATTCTCACCCCACCCACACACACGTAGTCAGTACCTTTTAACCTCTTTCCCTGCTTTATTTTCCTGATTAGCGCTTATCACCGTCTTAATTATTATAATGTTACTTATTTATCCTGTTTATTATCTGTCTCCACCATTAGAGTGTTAGCTCTCTGCAGTCCGAGAATTTTGCCTATTCACTGCTGTATCCCCAGGACACCTGCCTGGCACATAGCGGGCACTCAACAAATGTTTGTTGAATGAATGAATGAATGGCATTCCGAGTTTCAATCCCTGCCCACCTGTCCAGGCACAGCTCTCCCCTCTCCCCTCCCTGCCCTCCATGCCAACGTGGATCTGACAGCCGAGTCCTGGCACATGGCAGGATGATTCACACTTCTCAGCCTTATCCTGTCTTGTGCCCTCTGTCTCGTGGCCGCATTCCCAGTCTTTTAAGACTCATCTCAAGCAGGTGTTCACTGACACCACAGGTGACCCCAAAGAAACTCTTCTGCCTGAATTTCCACCAAGTTTCTGTGCCCTCTTTTCTCCTAGTACACAGGACACTGGACTCTCTGTGTCTCCTCTGTCTCCCCCACTGCTCTGGGAGCCCCTGGGGCAGGAACCACGTCTTACATTGTCTTCTTCGCACAATGTCTGGCACCCAGCCAGCACTCAATAGATGTACAGTGAACGAATAACAATACTTGCATTTACTTAATGTTTTCTCTGCTAAATGTTCTCTTGCTTAATCCACACAACCTATGGGGTAGGTATTATTCTTAAACCCATTTTAAGGATTATTTCTGTGAGGGTCAGAGAGGTTAATAGTCTGGCAAAGGGCAGACTGGAATTCCAGAGTTTGTTCTGTGGAACCCTAGAATTCCCACTGTTCAGCCCAACCTCCAGCGAGTGCCTGCTCTTACTGAGCCTGTTTTGGGTGACAAGCTTGTGGGGATGGGATTGGTGGATACCATCCAACTCCCATCTCCTGGGGGAGTTGCCTTTCCCAGGGCCATCCTCAAGCCAGTTTCAGTTTCCAAGTTGTAAAAGGGAAACTAAGAGGTAAGAAACGAAACCTACAGCAGAAAGGGTGACTAAAAGCCCCACCTGTTAAGGTGGTTTCACCCAGTGTCCCTCGGTACCCCAGCTGCAGTGAATGGCCTCCAGGAAGAGGATCCCCTGGTCAGCCAGACACCCCTTGTTTCCTCTCCACTCTGGTCCTTTGTTCCACAGGGTGCTGGAGGTCAGCTGAGGAGGAGTCCCCTTAAAGAAGAGTGTGTGTGCCAGGAGCTGGGTATGTGTGTGGGTATAGATCTAGCCACCAGTGGTACTCTCAAGACAGAGATGGCAGTGCCCCCGGAGCTCTTTGTCACCCCAGCTTCCAGGCTGAACTCCTTCGTGGCTCACTGCCTGCATCCCAGCCAAAAGTGGAAAAAAGAGGTGTTGGAGACTGTGCAGACCGTGGAGCAGTTCCTGAGGGAGCAGAGCTTCCAGGGGGAGCAAGGGCTGGACCAGGAATCGGGGGTGCTGAAGGTGGTCAAGTTGAGACTGGTTCCCTCCATCCCCAGGCCAGGGCTGGGCAAAATGCAGCTTGTGGGTCTACATCCCTGAGGATGCTCGGACCTGTTGCCTCATTATCTCTAGCCCATGCTACTGACATCTCAAGACACTCCATCCCAATGCACTGCTGCCTTGAGCAGAGCAAGTCCAGTGAGGAAGCTAATAATAATAGTGTACTTTTTTGGATGCACTAGCCTAACCCCTTAACATGTATTATGTCTAATTTGTGTACCCTGTGAGGTATGTATTATTCTTTTCCCATTTTACAGATGAGCAGAATGGAAACTCAGTGATTTAAGATCCATAATGACCAAACGCAATGCAAGGTCTCTGATTGGATCTTGGTGTGAATGGACCATCTGTAAAATATAATTTGGGAACAATTGGGGAAATTTCAATATGGCCAGAATATTAAATAATATATATATATAAGGGAATTGTTTTTTTAATATTTATTTATTTTATTTATTTATTTTCTTGGCTGCGTCAGGTCTTAGTTGTGGCAATGTGGGATCTTTTGTTGCAGCGTGCGGGCTCGGGCTTCTCTCTAGTTGTGGCGTGCGGGTTTTCTCTCCCTAGTTGTGGCGCGTGGGTTCCAGGGTGTGTGGGCTTTGTAGTTTGCGGCACACGGGCTCTCTAGTTGAGGCGTGGGAGCTCAGTAGTTGTGGCACGTGGGCTTAGTTGCCCTGCAGCATGTGGGATCTTCGTTCCCTGACCAGGGATCGAACCCGAGTTCCCTGCATCGGAAGGTGGATTCTTTACCACCGGACCACCAGGGAAGTCCCAGGGAACTGTCTTTTTGAGGCGTAATAGTTTTGTGGCTATGGGGGAAAATGTTCTCTTTTGTTGGACACAAATGCTAAAGTATTTAGGGACGATGGTTCTTAGCGTTTGTAATTTACTTTAAAGTGGCTTAGTTGAAGCAAATATGGCAGAGTTTAGACTTGTTGAATCTGCGCGGATGTATAAGTGTTCATTGTATTCTCTTTCTATTTTTCTGTTTAAAATTTTTGATAATGGAAATTTTTTTTAATGGAAGCTCAGAGAGGTGAGGTCACTTGCCCAAGGTCACACAGCTAGTGGTGAAGCTGGGATTTCACCCAGGATCTATCTTACTCCGCTCCAGGCTGCCCTCACTGAGCTTTTTTCCCCCAAGCCCTTCCTGCAGCTGCATCATGTCACCTCCTGTCCTAGCTAGGATAATAATGCAAGAGGGTCAAAACTAGAAAGGTGTGATGAGAAAAACAACTTTGAGGAAAAAATTTGTTTTTCTGAGTGGCTGCCTAGGCATTTTACAGTATGGTGACCCTACTAACACCAAAAGTTCAGAGTCTGGACTTTTAGATAGGTTTAGGGTATCCCCACAGGTTCCTGCTTTGCCTTCCCCGGTGGAACCTTTTAATATAACCACGGAGTGGGCTTCCCTGGTGGTCCAGTGGTTAAGACTCTGAGCTTCCACTGCAGCGGGCATGGGTTCAACCCCTGGTCAGGGAAGTTCTGCATGCCACACTGTGTGGCCAAAAAACATAAATAAATAAAATTTTTTAAAAATTTAGAGCTAAGCGGGTTTTAAATAAAATTTTTTAATGTAAATTGATACAGCCACTATGGAGAACAGTATGGAGGTTCCTTAAAAAACTACAGATAGAACTACCATATGACCCAGCAATCCCACTACTGGGCATATACCCTGAGAAAACCATAATTCAAAAAGAGTCATGTACCAAAATGTTCATTGCAGCTCTATTTACAATAGCCAAGACATGGAAGCAACCTAAGTGTCCATCAACAGATGAATGGATAAAGAAGATGTGGCACATATATACAATGGAATATTACTCAGCCATAAAAAGAAACGAAATTGAGTTATTTGTAGTGAGGTGGATGGACCTAGAGTCTGTCATACAGAGTGAAGTAAGTCAGAAAGAGAAAAACAAATACCGTATGCTAACACATATATATGGAATCTAAGGGAAAAAAAAAAAGAAGGTCATGAAGAACGTAGGGGTAAGACAGGAATAAAGACACAAACCTACTAGAGAATGGACTTGAGGATATGGGGAGGGGGAAGGGTAAGCTGTGACAAAGTGAGAGAGTGGCATGGACGTATATACACTACCAAACGTAAAATAGCTAGTGGGAAGCAGCCGCATAGCACAGGGAGATCAGCTCGGGGCTTTGTGACCATCTAGAGGGGTGGGATAGGGAGGGTGGGAGGGAGACGCAAAAGAGAAGAGATATGGGAACATATGTATATGTGTAACTGATTCACTTTGTTATTAAGCAGAAACTAACACACCATTGTAAAGCAATTATACTCCAATAAAGATGTTTAAAAAAAAATAACCACTTAGAGTTAAGCCTGTGAAAAGTTAGTAGCCTCTGCCCCAATCACCTTGTAAGGACTAGGTGCTTGCTACCCTGCTCTAGCTCCTGCTGGCTTGTGACCTGGGGTGGAAGACTGCCCTTCCCCCGGCTCACTGTGTCCCTTTGCTTCGGGGATATATAAGTAATAAATCATTTTTTTTTATTTTTTAAATTAATTTTTGTTGGAGCATAGCTGCTTTACAATGTTGTGTTAGTCTCTGCTGTACAGCAAAGTGAATCAGTTACACGTATACATATACCCCTCCTTTTTAGATTTCTTTCTCACTTAGGTCACCACAGAGCATTGAGTAGAGTTCCCTGTGCTATACAGTAGGTTCTCATTAGTTATCTATTTTTGAAAGTAATAAATCTTATGACTCTACTCCCTTTGTATGGGTGTATTGAAACTGCACCTTTCCTCCAAATGACCCCGGGGGTTTCATTTCCCCACAGAGGGAGTTTGGATGCTGAGGGAGCTACCTGCCCACACTGTGTGGGCAGCTTGTGCCCCCAGCCAACGAGAAATGAACACTTTATTTGGGCTTTAAACTCTCCCCCAACCCCTGAAAATCTGGTAAGCTGTGCTGGTCCACAAGAGTGAATGCTTGTCCTTGGGTTTGAATAGGTTTGAACTGAAGCAAGTCATGAAGCCTGTTCTAAAACGCTCTTCCCTCTCTGCCTATATCTTACCACTGGAAAAGGTGGGAAGGGCAGCACAGGCACAGCCTTCAGCGGGATGGGCTCTGTGCCATTCCCAACCCTCTCACATAGGGCAGAAACGCCCCGCCCCTGCCAATTCCTGAGTTAAAGCCCTCACCTCTAATGTGACTGTATGAGGAAATAGGGTCTTTAAGGAGGTAATTAAGGTTAAATAAAGTCATAATGGTGAAGCCCTAATCAGACTGGACTCGTGTTCTTATAAGAAGGTAGAGACATCAGCGGCCTCTCTCTGTCCATGCACACACACAGGTAAGACCATGTGAGGACTCAGTGAGAAGGCAGCTGTCTGCAAGCCAGGAAGAGAGGCCTCAGAAGAAAGCAACTCTGCTGGCATCTTGATTTTGGACTGCAAAATTCCAGAACTGCGAGAAAGGAAATTTCTGTTGTTTAAGCCTCCAGTCTCTAGTATACTATTATGGCAGCCCAAACAGACTAAGGCACCATTTTATGTTGGCTTTTTTCCCCAGGAGAACAGTACCTATAACAGTAGACTAGCATCCTGGTCCCCAGGTCATTTTGGTTCAGTTAAATTCTTAAAGTAGCACTTACATCTTACCTCACACTGAAATAAATCCTTTTGTAGCACGTGAGTGGCACAGAGTGGAGCTTAAAAGATTTAGTGGGCCATCAGGCTCTCTCTAACCCACCCCTCGAACCTGTCTTATACCATCTTCTTTGCTTCCCAGTCCAAACCCTGTGTTCCAGTCTTTTCCCTGTCCCCCATTTATAGTGCCCACTCCTTCCTTGCCCAGTTGGAATTTTCTCTAGCTTCCATGCCGACTGCCCAAACCCCATCTCTTCTTCAGGGTCATCCTAAGCCTTACATCTTTGGGGCCTCTTCTCAACCTTCCAGCCAACCTCTGCATCACTCTGGTACTTCCTGCCTTTGCAGAAATTTAACAGAAAGAGAGGAGGGGATTGGAGGCACTGTGCCTAAGATCTCAGGTGGATGAGATTCTTCCCTGCAAGCCAAGTGTCCGGCTGTAAACAATACCTTCAGGGCCTAAACAGTGAATAGAGGGATAGAAAGTGACTTGACTTTGGTGTATGTATGTGTTTATACCCATATATGTGAAGTCTGTGTTCTTGGAGTAGAGCCCCATTCATTTAGAGAAAAAAGAGCCTGCTCCAAATTCCCCATCTGGAACTAGCAATTTGTCCTTAATGAGGCACATGTATAACACAGGTTATAGATTAAGACTGACCTGAAGAGAGCACACTGACTTTCGTCTAAGCACGTCACACATCAAAGACAGCTAGACGTGGAAGAAACCAAGAAATCAAGTGTGGGATTTCCCAAACTGCAGTCAGTTACTAGCCACATTAATAACTGTTTTAAACCTTATTCACATTGCATCAAAGGGATGCTTTGATGCACTGCTGAGGTCTTCTCAGCAAAGCTCACGGGAATTTGGTATATGAGGATCCACAATAGCGATCCATTTCATCGGTGTCAATCTTTCTGGACAGTTTGGGTGGAAAGGACAATTCCTGAAGGTGCGATACCTTCACCACATGTACTAGCATTGGGCCTTGCTTGTGTGTGTGTCACCGACTTCAGCCTTGCTGTAGCAATAATAGCTAAGATACTGTAGAGCTGAGAGGCTACTTAAGTATTTATAGATATATACATAAGATAAAAGCACCTAACTTTTTTCTACCTATTGCTTACTTTCAACAGCGGTGTACACACCACACTTTAGGAAACAGTGATGTTGTCCAATTTGTCTTCTCATTTGAAGATGAGAAATGAAGGTCTGGAGACCTTTCATTGCTCAAGGTCATTCGAGTGTTTAAGGGCAGGATGCTGGGGTTCCTGACTTCCAGGGAACCTAACTTTTCTCTGAAATTATACTGCCCCTTAATCTCTTAGCAGTACATAAAACAAATATTGGTGACCTCGTGACATGCCAGCCCTTGGGTGAAATGGAGATCTGTGACTGGCTCTCAAACTTTTAAGAAATGGGAGTCTAGAAAAAAAAACCCCAAAACAGTCATGCAAAGACTCACTGGGCTGGAACGGGAGCCCGTGGTCGTCTAGCTCAGTGCTGGGCTGAACCCTGGATCATCCAAGGAGGGTCTTGGAGGCCTCTCTGCAGGCGAAGAAGTCAAGGCATAAGGGGGAATAAGGCAGGTTTGCTTCTGTGTCTTCATGTTATTTTCATGTAAGATAGCACTGAAAACTTCAAAAGTAACACTGGAAATGTGCTGTGCTTGTCCATTTTCATCTTATAGATAATGACATGAAGGCTCAAAGGGGGATCGTGTTTTGCTAGTTAATAACAGACAACATTTCTCATCCAGCATTCCTATAGCTTAAAAAAGCAATAGAGGCCAGTGGGTCCATGAACGTGCGTTTTGTGGTCATGCAGATTTGAACTTGCATCCCAGCAGGGCTTGAATGGAGTTTTTCTCTCCAAATTAGGCAAATTGCTTCTCCAAGGCTCATGGGGTGGTCAGTGTTGTTATAGGGGAGTGAGGTAAAAGCATTTTCCTCACCATATCCTGCCCCAGACATGTTATCTGAAAGGAAGGAAAGAAGGAAAAATGGGAGGGATATATGGAGAAAGAGGGAGGAAACTAAGGTGACAGAGAACATTCCTAAAAGTCCTCCATGTTACTTCTGCTGTGCTTCCACACGCTCCTTGGGACCTTGCTTGCCAACAGAAATGTTGATTAAGCACTCTGGTTCTTATGTACGTTCTGCATTGGGAACACTTATAGTTAGGTTTCAGGGCTCTGAACTCCCCAAACTGGGGAACTTGTCATTAAAAGGTCCTTTTAAAAAGCACAAGTGCCCCAAAGTTTAATGGCATTAGATTTTGGCAATGATTTCTTGAATATGACACCGAAGGCACAGGCAACAAAAGGAAAATAGAGAAATTGACTTCATGAAAATGTTTAAAAATCTGTGCATCCAGACCCTGTCAACAGAGGAAAAGGGCAATCGCAGAATGAGAGGAGATGTTTGGAAGTCACATATCTGTTAAGGGATTAATATCTAGAGTGTACAGAGAACTCCTAAAACTCAACCACAAAGCAAACAACCTGGCTAAAAAATGGGCAGGACTTGATTAGACATTTCTGCTAAGAAGATACATAAATGGCCCATAAACACCTCAAAAGACGCTCAGCATCAGCGATCATTAGGAAAATGCAAGTCAAGACTACAGTGAGACACCACCTTACACACATTAGGGTGGCTACTGTGAAAACAAAAAATAACAAGGGTTAATGAGGATGTAGGAAATTGGAACCCTGTGCACTACTGGTGAGAATGTAAAATGGTACAGCCATTGTGCAAAATATTATGGTGGTTCCTCAAAATTAAAAGTAGGATTACCATATGGTCCAATTCCACTTCTGGGTATATACCCAACATAACTGAAAGCAGGTTTTGCAAGATACTTTGTATACCTATGTTCATAGCAGCATTGTTCACAATAACTAAAATGTGGAAGGAACCCAACTGCCCACTGACAGATGAATAGATAAGCAAAACGGGATGTATACACAACAGAATATTATTCAGCCTTAAAGAGGAAGTTCTGACACAGGCTACAACATGGATGAATCTTGAGGACATGATGCTAACCTACCAGTCACAGAAAGACAAATGCTGTCAATTCCACTTGTATGAGGCACCTAGAGTGGTCAAGTTCATACAGACAGAATGTCGAATGGTGGGTGCCAGGGGCTGGGGGTAGCGGTTGCTGGAGGGCAGAGAGTTTCAGTTTTTCCAGAAGAAAAGAGTTCTGGAGATTGGCTGCCACACAACGTGAATCTCCTGAACGTTTCTAAACTCTACACTCATAAGTGACACGATACAACTTTATGTGCATTTCACTACAAATAAAAACAAAACATGGACTTCCCTGGTGGCGCAGTGGTTAAGAACCCGCCTGCCAATGCAGGGGACACGGGTTCGAGCCCTGGTCCGGGAAGATCCCACATGTCGCAGAACAACTAAGCCCGTGCACCACAACTACTGAGCCTGCACTCTAGAGCCTGCGAGCCACAGCTACTGAAGCCCGTGTGCCACAACTACTGAAGTGCATGCACCTAGAGCCCGTGCTCCTCAACAAGAGAAGCCACCACTGTGAGAAGCCCGCACACCGCAACGAGGAGTAGCCCCCGCTCGCCGCAACTAGAGAAAGCCTGCGCACAGCAACGAAGACCCAACGCAGCCAAAAATAAATAAATAAATAAATTTAAAAATTAATTTAAAAAATTATTAAAAAAATAAAATACCAAACACAAGTGCCCCTCGGAGACACAGTAAATATTTTTGTCGTTCACAGTTTAGAGCTGCCTCATTGTCAGGGTGCTAGTCTTCAGTCAACTAGCTGAGAACTGGTACAGAGGGGGTGGGAACTTCCATGAAAGAGCTTCTGAAGCTAAGTAGCCTGGTCCATTTCCTAATTTCTTTAGCGAATATCTGAGTGCTTGCTGGAGCCGGGCACTGTACTTGGTCCTCGAGATAGACAGTTGTGAAAAAATTATACAGAGATCCTTGCAATCTGGGAGTGAGAGGTGGGGTAGGGAAGGACCCGCAAATGAAAGCATGGAAGTTTTTAGCATGTTACCAGATGATGTAGGTTACGGGAACAATAAAGCATCAAAGGGAAAGAGGGCTACCCTAATTTGAAGGGGACATGTGGACAGACCGGAGAGAGCAGCCCCTGTAGTTATGGAGAGAAAGAACATTCTAGGCAGAGAGAATAGCAAGTGCAGGAGGCTATGGGGAGGGAGCTGCTAGGAACAGCCAGGGACAGCTCACCAGTGTCTCTGGAAGGGCTTGAGGGAAGGGGAGGGACAGTGTGTGTGTGTGTGTGTGTGTGTGTGTGTGTGTGTGTGTGTGTGTCAGAGAGAGAGAGAGACAGAGAGAGACAGAGAGACAGAGAGAGAGACAGAGACAGAGAGAGAGAGGAATGGGGAGGGGGAGAGGGGGAGAAGACTGCTTTTGTTCGAATCCAGATGGGAGCCTCTGAAGGGTTTTGAGCTCCGAGCAACACGATCTGACTTGGGACTTACCAGGATCACCGTGACTGCTGTACCTAGAACGGATTGAATGGGAGGGGGCAAAGCAGAAAAACGCATTTGAAAGGGGTGCACAGAATGGGAGAGCAGGGCTGGTGGGACCTGAGGGGAGAGGTTTTCTGTCTCTTGCAGGGTGCCGGGTAGGGTTTAGTCTGGGTGTGGCCGCCCCGCTCCCCGTCTGCAGCACTCTGCCCTCCTCACCTCCTGTAAACGGAGGCTAAGTACATCCTTGAGGCTCTCCCAGAGAGTTGATGGCCTGCCTGGGACAGTCCTGAGTCACAGCCCCTTGGCTGTCGCCAGCTCCAGGGATGCACCTGTCCTGAGCATTAACCTCCCTCAGGGGGAGTCCTCATTCTCCAGGGAGGAAATGGATATCTCACTGCTGCGGGCTCTTAACTCCTGTAAAGCTGCAGGACAAATGACTTCCCTGAACATGCTTCATGCAGGGAGGAGTGGGTAATCTCAGAGAAGGGAATAAAACTTCTCAAAACTCCGAACCGGGGGATTGCGGAGAAGCTCGCTGTCTTCTCTCTTGGGTGCCTGTGTGTGAATCGGGGAAGGAGAGGGCGGGCACCGACTTGGGTCTCGGTTCGCCGCCGCGGACCATCCTTCCAGGGTAAGTTTTTCTTAGTGTCACTCGATTTCCTGAAGTGGGAGAATGAATACCCAGTGTAGAAAAGTGGGAAGAAAAGCGTGTTAGTTAGCATGAAATATGGTCATCTGATGACTTGTCCATTATGTATTTGAGGAAGCGGAGATTCTGAAGACCTTCACCTACTCAAGGAGAGGAAATTGCCTCTGTCTAGACCAGGACCTCTTACTTTTGCCACTGGTGACATTTTGTGTCCGATAATTCTTTGCTGTGGGCTGTCCTGGGCATTGTGGGATACTCCTACAGTATCCCTGGCCTCCGCCCAGCGGACGCCAGCAGTCCTTCCCCAGCTGTGACAGCAGAAATGCCTCCTGAACTTGTCAATTGTCCCGGGGGCGGGGAGCTGGGGGGAGGGCGGCAGAGTTGCTCTGGGTTGAGAGCCCCTGACCCAGGCTCAGCAGGCACATGGGTGAAGTCAGGACTGTGTATGTCATGTCCTCTCTGGGTAACAATAATCGATGGAGTTAAAACTAATAGTGGCTTCTGCTTGGTCACTGGGACAGCAGAGCATTCACTGCTCTGCCTTGAGAGAACAATTTTCCTGTGTTTTAACTAATAAGGCCCTTGTGACGGCTGGATTCTGGGCACCCCAACTAATAAGCGTGCCGATAAGGCAAAGAAACCAAAACCAACGTCCTCCCTGATTGCCAGGGAGGGGGCATGTTTTCTTTCCCCTCCCTCTCCTGGATCCATGCAGTAATTAGCCAAAGTAAAATGAATTTTAGCTCATGCTTAATTGCCTTTACAGCGTACTCGCCAGCACGGATGCAGTAGTGCTAATTTTTAAAATAAATTTTAAAAAATTTATTTATTTTTATTTTTGCCTGCCTTAGGTCTTTGTTGCTGCGCGCGGGCTTTCTCTAGTTGCGGTGAGCAGGGGCTACTCTTCGTTGCGGTTCGCGGGCTTCTCATTGGGTGGCTCCTCTTGTTGCAGAGCACGGGCTTTAGGCGCGTGGGCTTCAGTAGTTGTGGCACTTGGGCTCAGTAGTTGTAGCTCGCGGGCTCTAGAGTGCAGGCTCCGTAGTTGTGGCGCACGGGCTTAGTTGCTCCGTGGCATGTGGGATCTTCCCGGACCAGGGCTCGAACCCATGTCCCCTGCACTGGCAGGTGGATTCTTAACCACTGCACCACCAGGGGAGTCCCTAAACCAATTATTTTTTTAACTTTATGGCTTTAAATAATCCTTGGCTCTGAAATTCCCTGTACCCCTCAGCTACGTAACCACAGGCCCCTCTGCCCTAAATCCTTTTCTTATACTTTTGTAGCTTTTTAAGCAAGGCCCCTCTTTAGGAAGACATAATCCCTTCTCTGTAGAAAACATGAAAGACCTGAACAAATCAAGATTTCTCCATGGAGAATTCAGCTAGTCCTGTGCTTAGCTCCAAACAAGGAAATCCATCTCTCTAGCAAGCATGCCATTACCCGGACTAATGCCTGACTTGAATAACAAGCAAATTGTTGTGCTTTTAATTGTACCCTGCTGGGTCACAAAGCTTGTGAGAGAGGAATGTGCCCAGCTTCTGCAGGACAAACAGGTCAGGCCTCTAATCCTCCTTTTCTGTCACCTTCCCCTCCCCCTTTCCAATCCTTTCTCTTCCCAGCAGAGCAGAGGGACAAAAAAGAGACAGCTAAATTATGTTTAAAATGGAAGAGTCTAAAAGAAGAAAAACGGTGGTCAGTACTGACTTGGGAGAGGATGCATTATCTATCCACAGCCTCTGCAGTGTGGGCCATTTGAGGACAATCAGTGTTCTCACCGGCTTGCTGGAGGGCGATATCTGCGAGCCTAAACCAGGCTTTCTCAGCCTCGGCACGACTGCTGGGTGGGGTTGGATGCTTCTTTGCTGTGGGCCTGTCCTGTGATGGAAGGACATTTAGCCTCGCGTAAGCTGTGACCATCCAAAGTGTCCCAAGACACTTTCAAGTGTCTCCTGTGTGCAAAATTGCCCCTGGTGGAGAACCATGGCCCCAAGCCCTTCCATATTGGGATGTACTTGCTCTCTCTCTCAATCTCCCCCCCACCCAGTACACAAAACCCAAGAAAATCATGGTTCCTGTGTTAAAACTGGGGAGATCAACGTGCTCTTCATGTAGGTAGAATGAGTGGAAAGGAAAAAGACGCTGACTTGTGTGTAGGCAGGGGACAGAGTGGGAACCCCCTCAACACCAAGACTGAAAAGAGTCTTAGGATGTGGGTGTGTTTGTGTCTCCCGCTGGGAAGTGGCAATGCCCCTGGTTGAACAAGCCAACTTTCGAACGCCTCTACCCTGTGCACTTTGGAATAGGGCTTGCTGTGGGCGAGATGAGGAGTGATGGCGAGGCTGCAGAGATGAAGGCGCCTCTGAAGGTGCTGACTGTCTCCTCCCACACTACTTGGGACAGGGGAGAACTACCCAGCTTCACAGAGATACCCATTGCTCAGACACTGACAATCCTGTCTTGGACCTAAACATCGGGATGAAAGAGGGCTACTGACAAGACAGACGTTGTGCAAACATGGGGTTGCACTTTCATTACAGACATCGAGGCAAACATTTCACTCCTGGTGATATAATGAGACCTCCCTATTTTTAGGAATTTACAAGAAGCATTATTGCTTGTCCTTACCGGCCAGAAGGAAAGGCGGGAGAGCGAGCACACTGCAGTGAGCCCCCATATCCACTAGATGGCGGTGTACATCTTCCTCAGAAGCCAGGCGGGCAGCGCTCCGGGCAGCTCGTTGGCCTAAGCAAGACAAGGGCCACTCTTCTTTTGGGAGACAGGCGTCTCCTCTCATTGTCGGCACAAACAGCCCCAAACAATTGCACTGACCACTCAGCTCTAAGCCATGTTCCAGGGCACTGCCGTCTGTTCAGGAGTGAATGCTGGGGAAATGAACCACGCTGCTAATTTGCTTGATTGGGGGCCAAAATAAGATCTCAAGTGACAGTGGGTGTGATTTATTTTTCCAACAAGAATAGGGGCAAAGCCATTTCATCCCACCCCCCCACCCCCGACCCAACTGCTACCATAAATGAAAGCAATCACCTAATTAGTCCTGAATTACTAACTGGCAGGGTAAAGATCTGCTGGAATTCAAGCTGAAGTGGGGAGTCTGGAGAAAGGGATGTGATTTCTGCAGGGGAGGAGGGGAGGGGTAGGGCAGGGTGGGAGGGGCGGAAGGGGAGGGGAAGACCTGAAGCCCATTGTGAGGTCCTGCGCCCCTGTGGTCTGGGGGCCGTGCTGGCCCTGACCCTGGGAGAAAAAGAGGCTCAGTGATGTCTTCAGGCCGTTCATTTTGTGCAGGAGAATGACTTTATAAACTGAAGGAAAAAGAACCTGTTGGAGAAAACCTATCCGAGAGTTCTCTGAAAATGCTACAGATGGAGATGAACTGGCTTGGGAAGGAGAGCACAGCCCTGTGGCGCCTGGCCACCCCGCTGCTGGTGGACCCCCCAGGAAGGTTCTGTCACGGAAACGACAGGCAGATCTGAAACCAAGTTGGGCTTTACGTCATTAAGAAATCCCCCAAAGAAATGGAATAAAGGCCTCCTTTCACACTTTGGGTTTTGCAAGTGTCCTGCGGAAGCGCCTCTTCCCCAGCTGAGACAGCGCGCTGTCCCCGCGACCCAGTGAGCGGCCCTCGTCCTGCGGGGAAAGCAAAACAGCAGCGGGGTGGGTGCGCGCCCAGAGCTGCCCCTCTCGCAATTGATTTGTTCAGGGGTGACTTCTTGCGTTCTATTTAGATGTGACTTTAATCGAAGTGCTTTCCTAAGGCGATTTATCACAACTGTGAACGGTCAGTTTGCACAGCTGCTGCTCTTTTAGGGAAATGCACAGGCTCGGGAGGCGGAGGGGCCGGCGCGGGCTCCCCTCTTCCCCACGGACCGGCCCGCGTGCCCCTCTCCCACCAGAAATATGTGCACCGCGTCTTCAGAGGCCACCGCTTCTGTGCTCGGGCTCCTCTTCTGTCTCTGGCTGCTGAACAGCCATCTCCTCTCTCCTGGGAGGAGCAGCTGGTTTCCTTTTGGGGCGCTCCCCTTCTCCCCGTCTCAGCTCCTGCAGCGGAGACGAGGCTTCCCCTCTCTCCCTGCACGCTGTGGGCTGGGTGTGCAACCCGGCTCGGGCCACAGTCCCCCCCACCCCCGTCCCCGCCGACCCCGCTCGGCGCCCACCACAGCCGGCAAAGCCCACACGGGGCGCTCAGTTAAAGCTGAACCTTAGGTGAAAACCACGACTTTTTAGGGTGTCTTCAACATTGCATGCAACATACTTCTACTAAAAAAACTACTGTTTATCTGAAGTTCAGCTTTAACGAGGCGGGCATCCTGTATTTTGTCTGGCAGCCTTCTAGGTTCTAGAGAACATGTTTGTCCAGAGCAGATCAAATTGGAATCAGCCTAGGACTTTTAACTGGAGCTTTGGGGAAAAAATACTTAAAAGGTATCTGTTGGGACTGCTAGGCTGGTAGGATTCATGCTTGCAACCGCTGGGAGCCAGCTTTGCTATCATGTGGGGAGAGCTGCTTGAACTAGAAGCCAACACCACAGAGAGTAGACCTGTTTCACTTGAACAGGTGGATCCAGCTGTTCTTGAAGCTGGCCCGGTGGGTGGTAGAGGTCAGGGTGCTGATGGCCAGGAGGGATAATAATTTCCTACCCCTCAAATCTGGGAAGTGAAAACAGCAGGGCTGAATGTGCCCACGGGGCATGGCTTCTGTTCAACTGGAAGAGTGGTGAATGGCTATTGGGTGACCAAAACAGTCGGTCTACTATATTCTTACTTTGTTTGCTAATTGTTTTGCTGCATGTAAACTCTTTGTTGCATTAGCTCTTGTTCGTGACATCATGTCTGGAGGCAGGGTCTGATAGACTTCCATGTGGAATTGGAGACTTAAATTTCAAATCTGCCTCTGCCTGGTTGAGTGGCTTTAGGGTCCTCGTAACCTCTACAAAGTTGAGTTTCTGGGTCTGAAACCTAAGGACAGAGGTTATCGTAATCCATTTGGACTGCTATAACAAAATACGAGAGTCTGGGTAGCTTATAAAAAACAGAAATTTATTTCTCATAGTTCTGGAGGTTGGAAGTCTAAGATCAGGGTGCGAGCAGATTCACAGTCCGGTGAGTCTCCTCTTCCTGGGTCACAGTTGGCGTGTTTTCTCTGTAACCTCCCATGGCAGAAAAGTTGAGGGACCTCTGCGGGGTCTCTTTTATGAGGGCACTAATTTTGTTCATGAGGGCTCCACCCTCATGACCTTATCACCTCCCAAATGCCACACCTCCTGATACCATCACTTTGGGGGTTAGGATTTCAACATATGAATTTTGGGGGAGGCAAATGTTAAATCTATAGCAGAGGTACTTTCCCCATAGGATGGGGGAGAGGGAAAGTATGTAAGCACCTGTCATAGGGCCTGGTGTGGAGCAGGTGCCCCATACAGATGTTATTACAAAACATTGAGTATAGTTCCCTGTGCCATAGAGGAGATCCTTCTATCTATTCTATGCCTTCTTTGAATGACCGTAGCACTTGTTGTATCATTTTTATGTCTGTTGTTGCTTTGTGACTGAAAACGAAAAATTTCTATTTGTCCATGTCCTGGCCCTTACATAAAAATGTGTTCATTTATCTATTTCATATTTATTGACTACATCTTAGACACCCTGTTAACTGCTGGTTCTAGATGTTAGTAAAATATAGACCTTCCTGCTCAAAGGGTCACAGTATTTGTGGGAAAACAAAAAAATGAACAACCTATGTCTCTAAGAGCTTTGTACTTCCCAAAGAGAACACACCTCGTAGGTACAATAAATACATGTATCATATGTAAATGTATAAATAGTTAATGGGATTATACACCTGAGATAACTGCTTTTCGATTCTACCGAAATGATGATTATATTTCACCAGGAGCTCAATACCACTCTGAGAATGAGGGCTTAACCCCCGACTAGACTCACTGCATCACTTTCCTATATAAAAATACACAAGTCTGTACATACGCTCTAGAAAAAGGCTTATCTGGCATGAATTTCAGATAGCAAGAAGAAAACTTCAAGAGGTTCAGAGCAGCATCCAGAAGCTCAGATGATTGTCTGGCACTAATACAACTTGCTTGACAGGAAAATAGAGCTGTAAATCTCACAAAATCAGATGATCTTTCAAGAATTTCAAAACCTCCTGCTATTAATTGGAAATCCTAGAAGAATAGCTTCTTTTAAAATGTACTGATAATATGCTTTACAGAAGCCTATGTTTTGGCTAAGTGAGCTTCAGGAAGGAAGGAAATTTGTGGTTTACCTCCACTTACTTTGGAACCGCTGGTTCCAAACATCTACTTCTATGCACAGTCATCTTATCATCTGTAAAATGGAGGCAACTCTAAGACAACAGAGTTACAGAGATGTTGCACAGCTCCATGTGTCATTGTCTTCATTTGTTTCAGAATACCAATAACATCTAAGCGACTACTGAAAGAGTGCTGTATTATTTGGGGTCATCTAGTGCAGCTCTGTCAAAGTAAAGAAAAGGGACCTAGAATGACTATAATTTTCCCAAGAGGACACAATTATTTTATGGTAAATCTGGGACAAGAACCCTGATCTCTTGGATCCCATTCCATTGTTCTTTCATTGGGTTCTGAACAACCCAGAGAAATAAAGAGAAATATAACTCCTGTGTGCTGTGTCACTGGTACAGGACATGGCAAGATTGGAATTGGAGCACTACATATTAAGAGGTATCTGAGAAATTCTTCAAACTAATTGAGATATATACCAGGTACATAGAAAACACTATGTTTTATGAAGATGATTCTGTGCAATGAACAGAACTGGTAACACACACTGGAAGGTGAATTCTCATTTTCTGGCACCTTGAAAACGCCACCTCAACATACACATTAAAATAAACATTTGAACTGGGTCATATTTAATTCTGCATGCTCTTGTAAGTCAGCAAAATATTCCATATATCATTTAAGTTGTCATTCACTTTTTAACTTGACTTTCAATTTCTAAAAGTCTTTCCAAACATAAAACAGAGGTGGGAAAATGGTATATGGGAAGCTGCAGAGATGAAATGAGCTTACTTCATTAGGCATAAGGATGAATATCCAAACAACTTCTTCATGGCTGAAAGTGTCCAAATCTACTGTCTTCATTTTGTAGTCAAGGCTTCCGGAAAAATATGCTAATGGATTCCTTATTACCCAAATGCCCCATATCAGTTTCAGTAGGTATCATTATATATTATGGAAATTTTTCTCAGTGACAGTGAAAGACATCCTGGCTGAACATCCCCCTGCCCATGACACAGAGATGATGGTCTCAAGCTATCTTGAAGGCATTGGAGCCCACACTATTCGTTACTAATATTAATGGAGGATAAAACTTCATATTCTGTTTGCTCTATATTTGTTCAATCACTTCTTCCCTTCATTAAACTGGATGGCCCATAATTGAGTCTGTAGTGTGTCTATCATTGGAAACTGAACAAAGTTTTGTTGGTTTTATTAATGTCATACGTTTCTAGGGAGGGTCTATTCAATAACTAAGTCTAGTTTCACAGTTACAAATAAATTATGATGTAACTTTGAATAAATTAAGCTCATCATAAAGGAAGGATACTGAGAGTTGCTACTACCCCTTCCTTGAGGGGCTCTCGTAAAGCGCTAAGTAAAGTAACAGAGGTGTATGTGTATGCATATATTTTCAATGATATTTGTACAGACTTAAAAAGAACTCTACAGAATGCATTATAAAAACCTTAATGCTGTGTGTCCCTAGTTCCCAGCTCTCTCATTAGAACTACTTAAATGAACACAATCTTATCTGTTAGGATAGCTATCAGAGTACTCCAAATATTACTTCTTGCAGTACCCTGTCCCAACCATTTGCCATCCTCTTCCCATTAGTCCTCAAGTCAGAAGCCCCGAAGATCTGTTCATTAATTTATGAACACATTTCTTCATCCAGCCAAGAAAATTGATTGATCCCTTACCAAATTTCAGGCACCATTCTTCAGTATGATTTATAGGCATGTTCAGGAAACACAGCAGTGATTAACACAGATGAATATAGTCTCTCTTGAGCTGAGGGGGGAGACAAAAGTAAATAAGCAAATATAAAATCATAAGTATAGGGCTTCCCCGGTGGCGCAGTGGTTGAAAGTCCCCCTGCCGATGCAGGGGACACGGGTTCGTGCCCCTGTCCGGGAAGATGCCACATGCCGCGGAGCGGCTGGGCCCGTGAGCCATGGCCGCTGAGCCTGCGCGTCCGGAGCCTGTGCTCCGCATTGGGAGAGGCCACAACAGTGAGAGGCCCGCGTACCGCCAAAAAAAAAAGCTATGAAAACAAAACCTATGGATGGAGACCTACATGAAAGATGGAAGAGTATAATAATGGCCAGAGTACATTACTGTGGCAGAAGCAGCAGCCCTTAAGGAGGACAACTTTATAAATTACAAATTGGATTTAAATAGACAGGGAATTGAAAGTGGAGACATTATTTTCTGCAGAAGATGATGGACAGGGGAGAACAAAGAAAATAAAACTGAGATTGTTAGCAAAATACAATGCTAAGCATGTAAGTTAGGACTGAGTCCTTAACTTTCATTTTTATTAATGAGTGGGTGAGTATAGATTACTGACTACACAGAACCAAGCCTGGGAACACATTTTATATTTATGATCTTTGTGCCTAAAACTAGATTCACCTGCAATTTAATATGACACTAGGACAATGACTGGCCAAGTTTTAGATTAATCACTCTTACACAAAGATTTTTCATTCATATAATCTCCAACAAATACTGCGTCACCAATTAAGTTCCAGATCCTATGCACTCTGGCTGAAGATAGAAATATCTTGCAAGCCCAGCGTCACTTTCCTCTTTCTCTGGTAACAAATCACACTTTCTATTATGACAATGGCCCCAGTTATCGGCCCAGGAATAAACACTTGACTCAGGAAGAGCCAATTAAAGCCCTCCTTTAGAGTTGATCGAGAGCTTGAAGGCTAGAGTATTTCAATCTTATGAAATTTTTGTAAAACAAAATTATTTCAAAATCTACTAATTATTCTTTAAGTTCTAGAAACTGCATTCTGTGACTAAGAGGACAATTTATTTGCCGTCGGTTCTGCTCTGCCCACTTTATGTTTCTGTTATTGTGAGATAAAGGCAGTGGGGAATGGCAAACCAATTCTGATTCATTCAACACATGAGTGCTTCTTAGGTACAAAACACCATTCTGAACATTGTCCGAGGTAAAAAGATAAATAATACCTAGCCCCTTACCCTCAAGGATCTTCCAGCTTAGCAAGGGAAATAAAACATGCACACAGATGACTGCAACAAAAAGAAGATAATGATTGCTGCCAGACGTTTGGGGAGAATGAGTAGAGCAAAGAGAGAACACAGAATAAGGCAACATTCAACAGTCAGCCAAGAACTATTTGTTGAGCAGTTGCAAGCTGTGACCTGGAAATGGAAGAGGAGAACATAGATCTTCCCATGGGCAGGTGAAAAATCAAGTGTTCTTACTTGTAGCACAGCTCTTCAAATATATGTTTTGGCACCAAGTGCCTACTAAGTAGCCTTAAATTAAAACTAAATAAGGATACAGTCTCTATCAAATATAGCCTCAGGTACTGCTGCCTACATACTAGGATCACAGTATTTGTGTCCCAAGGATGCCTTTCTAGTGCTTTGCTTCTTTCCCCCTTTGCAAACTAGCTAATGCTGCCTTACCAGGATATCTATTTCACTTGTTCCAGCCTTTTTGATCCAATGTATTGAATAGCAGAATAGGTGAGTTACAAGAGGATATTTTGACTTCAAACAACAGAAATAAAATACCATATAATTGAAAAAAAAGAGGCAATCTTTCAGGCACATGTGGATCCAGGAGTTCACATGTTCTAACCAGGTCCCTTTCTCTCTTCCCCACCCCTTCTTCTCTCTGCCTTTTCTCCTCTCTGGTAGTTCTCATTATGGGATTCAAATATTTCCCTGTTTATGTGGGAGCTTCTGGCACAGCTGCAGGCTTATACCCTCGCAGCTCCAGGGCTGGCTGGAAGGGGCGGGCACATCAGAGCATAAGTTTGCACAAGGTGTGCACTTATATAGCAGGGCATCACATCTATGAGTGATTGATGATCACATTGTATACAGGGGTAGCTTCGCATAGTTTTTACATCACTTTTCTTGAAGATGGCAGTAAAATGGTATGTTTTTACAAAATCAAATAGTGTAACGTTGTCCAAAAGATATACATAAAGCATTTAGAGGAAGGAGTCTCCTTTTTCTTTTAACTCCGGCACGGATTGTCTATTGGACAGTGGTAACCCTATGTCATCAACCTCGTTACTCCAGCAGAAGTCCAGGGATTAGCCCTGCATAACTCTTGTTAGCCTCTATTCCCTTCCTTGAACACTGTAGCCAGAAGGTTTTTTTCCTCCTCAAACCTTAAGTATTGAAACCTGGAGGAGGGGCATGTCTGAAAAGAAAATGATGGACTGGACTCTCCCTAGAAGGAAGATAAATGGGTGGTCAAGAAGAAAAAAAATAAAATCCTCTGTACCAGGAAACGTTTGGAGTGTTTTTTGGGTATCAAAAAACGGGTGCCCTACACATAAAGCAACAAAGGATATTGGTCTAAAAAGAACACCATGGCCAAAGGTGCATGACCTATTTCAACAGAGGATTTGAAAGTTAAAAGTTAACCTGTAAAACATTCAATTCAATTTCATCATTTTACAGATGGGCAAAGTAAAACTCAGGCACAGGAACAGAAGTGCCAAGGTCATACAGGTGGTTGGTGGAAGAGACAACCAACTTCCCAACTTCTGACTTTTTAGGTGTGTGTGTGTGTGTGTGTTGTTTTGTTTATGTGCAAGGACATTTTTCTTTAGTACACTAACATTACAACAGAAAGTATAGTCTTGTTTTGGTTTTCTCTGCGCCCTCAATTCTGTATAAGACAGTTTCGCTGCCCTCCAACAGAAAGGCTCAGCAAGAGTAGAGACCACCATAAGCAGTACACGTGGGCACCAAGGGCAGATACATTGCCCTTCCTTGTGTAGGAACTAGGGCCACTTGTTGCTTTAATGGGCCAAGTTTGGGCTGGACCTGCAGGAGGGGACACCTTTGAAAAACAGCTTCCTAACTGCACTACAACCTGCTCTGGCATCCTGGTTCCACTCCCCAAACCCCCCAAATCTTCAGCCAGAAAAAAAAAAAAAAGAAGAATGGATCACTGGATCGATGGGGAGATTTCTGTCTGCTCCTCCTACTGCCACCTCTTTCTTGCTAGTTCCTGCCCGAGGAAACCTGACATCAGCCCAAAAGCATCTCTGGAAATGGGTAGGAGGGAGCCTTACACCTGTCAGCGCCAGAGAAGAAAGGGCGCTCTGCAGAGTTCTCAGTTGTTCCATCTCTTGCGATGAAAGGAAGAAAAGGAGCGAATCCGCCACAGATTTACTGGAGACCAGGGTTACTTCATCCGGCTCCGGCCGCAGTAACCCCTGAAGACCAAAGATGCATTTCCATTCCCAGCATTTCTTGTTGGCGTCTTTCCCTACAGGCTAGCCCAGTGCCTGGCCCCGGAGAAGTCTCTGCGTAAAGGTTCTTTAGGTCATAAATCAGGCTCCTGTGTGTATGTGTGTTTTTCTTAGGAAAAACTGGCACAGACGAATTAGCAGTACAGACTGGGGTCTCCCTACTACCCTTCATGCTTGGCGGCATCACCTTCGACTACCTCGCATTCTCTCGGCGCTGACAGTCCCGGCTCCGGACCTCAGGGTTGGAAGCAGTCAGCCCCAGCTAGAACCGCCCTGTCCGGGGCTGATGCCACCCTGTGCCTAGAATGTGCGTGTGGGTGCAGGCGGGCGAGCGAGCGGCTTCTACAGTGAGACCGAAGCAGGAGCTCAGCCTTCGCCTGCGACCTGCAATCCCCAGATTCCCTGGGGACCTCGAAACTCCCAATCGGAGGTACTCCCCCCCCCCACAGCCGCCCACCTATTCCCTCCCCCCTTACCTCAGCACGCAGCCCCTCCCTGCGTGATGATGCAAAACCGTGGGGAGGGTGGGCGCTGGGAAGGGTGGGGAGAGCCTGAGAGCGAGCGAGGGTGGGAGGCAGTGGGCGGAGGAGGAGAGGGAGCCGAACGCGCATTTAAAGCGATAGCCATGCTCGCTCTCTCCCCAGTGCTGGGCTGTTGGAGAGCTCGAGCTGCAAGCCACCGAGCGCGAGCTCGAGCGCGGCGCGCTGGCCGGGGAACCCAAGAGCGCACGGCGCCCCAAGATGGCAGGCGCCGCGGGACCCCCCACCCTCGCCGGCTGCCCTTTCCCGGGCGCCCCTACCCTCCTCGCCCGCAGGAGACCCTGGGCTTCCCCGGAGGAGCTCACCCCAAGGGGCCAGGACTCCGGCGAGCCCGCCACCGTCCCCTCGAGTGCCGCCGCCACCACCGCAGCCGCGGGAGCAGCATGGTCCAGCTGGGGAAGCTGCTCCGCGCCCTGACTTTGATGAAGTTTCCCTGCTGCGTGCTGGAGGTGCTTCTGTGCGCGCTGGCGGCGGCGGCGCGCGGCCAGGAGATGTACGCCCCGCACTCCATTCGGATCGAAGGGGACGTCACCCTCGGGGGGCTGTTCCCGGTGCACGCGAAGGGTCCCAGCGGAGTGCCCTGCGGCGACATCAAGAGGGAGAACGGGATCCACAGGCTGGAAGCGATGCTCTACGCCCTGGACCAGATCAACAGCGATCCCAACCTGCTGCCCAACGTGAGGCTGGGAGCGCGGATCCTGGACACTTGTTCCAGGGACACTTATGCGCTCGAACAGTCGCTCACTTTCGTCCAGGCGCTCATCCAGAAGGACACCTCCGAAGTGCGCTGCACCAACGGCGAGCCTCCGGTTTTCGTCAAGCCCGAGAAAGGAGTTGGAGTGATTGGGGCTTCGGGGAGTTCGGTCTCCATCATGGTAGCCAACATCCTGAGGCTTTTCCAGGTAGGGGGGCGCTCCCTCCGGGGCAGAGCGCGCCGTAGCTCCCCGCGCTCTTTATCCTGAAGGCTGGCTTGGACTCCAGGGCTGCGGGGTCTGGTCAGCCTTCGCTCATTTCCACCCTGGAGATCCTGCCGAATCCCTCCCACCTCACCCGAGGAGGTACTTTCCCTGCTTGATTCATTTCCCTTCCATCTCTCCCCTGTCCGCGCTCCACTCCATCCGGCTTGACATTCTGGATTTATGGCCCCATTGACAAGAAACAGTCTCCGAAAAACAAGGCGATGATTTAAATGGGTTTGCATTCGAGTGAAATATGGTTCCAAAACAGGCTTGTAAAAGTGCCGGGCTCCTGTGAGAGCCACTTAGGCGCAAGGAATATGAAAGATGAGAAGACGCCTAGAAACTAGGCATTTCTCAACTCCCCAGCTTCCCTGCCCCAAGCCGCCCGACAAGCTGCAGCTCCCTTGGAAAATTTCGAGAAGAGCTTAGGGAGGCAGTTCTTAAACCGAAGGCTAGGTCTTCACCTACATTTGGACGTGAATTGCCCATTTCGCTCGGGTTGGATTTCCCGACCTGTAACCTGTCTCTGCGAGGGCATGGGGCGGAAGGCGTGGGGACTGTCCTCAAGCGGGGAGAAGCCACCCGCAGACGTGCCCCCAGGTGATTTGCTCTGGGCAGTTGTTTGCACCGTCTAAACTGCCTTTGCGATCCGGCCACTGGCAGGAGCCGGGCGATCAGCTTTCTACTCCTGCCAGCTCAGAGCCCGGAGGTGAGCTCATGCTAACTGCGAAACACAGTCGCTTTGTCTGCACCCACCCTGTGCCCATCCTTTCCCACGACCTCTCTAACGCAGCCCCCAACCCCAGTCCTGGGTTTTGAGGACGATTCTCAGAGCCAGACAAGAAGGCGCCTGGAGGGAGGCAGTAGGGTGCGCTGAGCAAGGCCGGGCGGTCCTCTAGCTCCGGGTGCAGGCGGGCAACGGCGGAAGAATGCGAGGACGGCGGAAGATGCGAGGACGGCGGATCGGGCCCGCTGAGCGGTGGGCGGTGCTGCAGTGCTCTCTCACCGCCTGCTCCCGCAGCCTCGGCCCCACGGCTCCTGTGCCGCCCTGGGTATAGATGGATGGCTTCTGAATGAAGAAATTGAGTTTCAGGGTCTGCGTGACTATGGGTTCTCTTGTTTCTCTGTCTTTCTTCCTGTGTGTCTCTCTCCTTGTGTCTCTTTCTCCCTGCTTTTTTTTTTTTTTTTTTTTTGTCTCTCTGTTTTTATGTTCTCCCTTTCAATTTCTGCCTCTCTTTTCCTTCTCTACCCCTATCTCCAAGTTTTTTGTTCATCTCTGTCTTGAAGTGATCCTTTCCTAATGCACAGCTCTCTCCCTGCCTGGTAGGACCCAAGCTCAGTTAGTCCCTTCTCCAGATGTTCTGGCTGACCCTTATGCTCCCCGTAGCTAAAAAGTCGGCTCCCTCTCAAGTGCCTTTCCTGAAGCATGTTGGGTTTCTGGAGGGGACTCCTTGTGAGATTCAAGCTGTCACTACATCAGCACCCAGGGGTATGAAGTTTGTGTTTGTGCCAGAAGGAGGGGTGCCTGTCTAAAGCTGCAGCCTGGTATGGCCCCTCTGAGCCTCTGAGCATCCCTAGCACCTGTTGAGTATGCCACCTCTAGATGTTTGCAAGGCCAAAAGTGCTTCTGGGCAGCCTTCACTTTGAGGTAATGCTTTCAGGAAGAGCCTGGGTTGTTGGAAGCAAAACCCAGAAGCACTTCCTTTACCTCTGAGCTTAAACTAGAGAACCTGAGGAGGCAGCGCTGCAGGGAGGATGAGGCCAGAGGTCACCTGAGAACCACAGGGGCAACTCACAGTATTTTTACTGGAGCTCTGGGGGTTGAAGGCACATTTGCTGTTTGACATTTTAAAAATTATTTTGGTGCCTTCACTTGGAGCTTGGGAGCTTGCAGATGGGCCTGCCTGTCGAAAAAAGAGTGAAATCTTAAAGTCAAGAGAGAGCTTGCAGACTAGGTGAAGGATTGTGTTTGCTGAAAAAGATTCCAGGGGGAGCTGATTCCTTCTCTGGTGTGTGGATCTGAGGCACTTGCAAGAAAAGAGAACGCTTGCCTTATGCTTAGTTCCCCCGTTCCCTGGGCTGGGAAGGAAAGGAACTGAATGCCAGCATTAGCAGTGTGCGTTGGGACCAAAACCATTCAGAGAAAACACTGTCATTTTCCTCTAATTTGCAAATTGCAGCTATTCATGTTGGATTGAACAGCTGAGGGAAAAGAGCCCCCAGTTTTCACCTGCATTTATTGAGAAGAGGCTGGTAGTAGGAGGGATGCACCAACTTGTGGCTCGTGCTGCAAGCTGGATATAAGCTTGGTGTGAGCATCCTGGTTAACCACTGCCCATGTTCAAATATACAGAGATAGATTCCAACAGTCTCTTCCAGTAGCCTTATTTTTGCGTGTGATCTTAGAAGCTCCTGGCATGTAAGTCCAGTCCCCAGTTTCCCAGCCTCTGTAAACCTGCAAAATGAATAGAGAGAATAGTGGAACACAGACCCCTTGTTCAAAGACACAGTCACTTTAGGGAAAGAGGAAAAGAACGGGTAGGTGAATCTTCTCTGGGATTGCAGGGTTCAGCTCAATGAAGACTGTCCTGGATAAAAGAAACTCCTCTAAATGGTTGAATTCTTAGCTCTCCAGAGATTTGAGTTTTCTTTTCCCCAGTCCCTGTGGGTTGCTGTGGGGAATGTGTCAAACCTATCATTTGAGATAAAAATTTATGGTGAGGTAAGCTTCTAGGCTGGGGGAAGGAAGACTTAGTGACTGAAATGGGGGATGCTAAGCACTGGGGGGCAGGAAGGAACAAGGAGCTAGCAATGGATGTAACAAATGCTGCTCCTGCCAGCAAAGCCTGGATTGAACTTCCTTCCTGAAAATGAGGACCCGGGCAAGAATGACCACTCAGATGTAAACAGTGTCTCTGACTGGGAATTCTCATCTGCCTGCCGGTGGGCCAGAGCTGAGCAAGTCCTTTCTCTCCTCTGTATGCACACTGAATTGGTTAGTAAGTGACATGTCAGAGGACAGGAATCATATTCAGTGGATCTTTCAAATCCAGGAGTTTGAGGCTAATGAAATTAGTGTGAGGCCAGGGCTCTGCCAACTAGAATTAAGTCACTGCAGCCACCCTGCAATGCATTTTCAGCCTGAAGGGAGCATCAGGGAGGAATTTCGGGAGATTTGTTTCGGAGCCTGTACAAAATAATACTCTCCTAATGCTAAGAAAGATTAAATGTAAATTAATATTGACTACGAGTAACATATTTAAAAAATAATCGCCGAGTGGGGGATGGCTTAAAGTGGAGAGATTATATAATATGGTGTCCAAAGAATAAATCTCCTCTGACCACTGTTTCATGGGCTATAAGTAAGATCTATTACAATGGAAAGTAATGGGAACGTTTTTATTCAAGGCTTCTCTGCTATTGACTTGAGAGCAAACACTCTGAGAGTATAAATTACTCTTGCTGTGTGCTGACTCTGAATGAACAATATTTCATGTGCAGTGACATGGTCTAAGCTATAGACTTGGAATTGAATGGCATCTGTTTCAATTGTTTTGTTCTCTCAAGAGCAACTAGATAGAAAAAAGTGGTCAATTTGACCCTTGTGGGAGCGTGTTGCAAATCTAAACCTGTGTCCCTCATACCATAAATGAAATACATTTGTAAATTTGTAAGTGTTTTCCTTCTGTTCATTGATGCTTGAGTATAATCTCAAACTTTGGCAGCAACATTTTATACATAAGTACTTGGTTTTCTTCCTTTCTTCTTTCTCTTCCTCCTCTCTCTGTCTCTCTCTCTCCATCTTATGTAATTGGATAGAACTGGGCACCTAGGATGATGTGGTGTTACTATAGTGGGATTTTTTTTTTTTTTTAAAAAAACAACTCTAACTTACCCTTTTAAACATTTCATAAATACAGGTGTCAGTGCCATTTGGAATAGTCTCTATAACAATTTCTGTCTCCACATTTACTGTGTTTCAGCAAATTTACCTAACAGATGGTGAGTGGGCAATTTTTAAAGGGGCATTTTTTAAAGAGCGGAGGGGGAAGGAATAGAGACAGGCACATACTATATTTGAAGTTACCTCCACGTGTATTTTATGTATGTATACCCATACAATTAAGAAGTCTTTGGATGTTTTATCTTCAAGAATAATTCAGATACTGGATTACTTGAATATCATAAACATTTAGGGTTTAACAGATTCGTTACCTATAGACGTTGTATCATGGATTGAAAAGACCATAGCCAGCGGGCAGCAGCGGGCGGAGCCACCGAGCGGCGGCGAGGGCTGGACGGCGGGTGCAGGGGTCCGTGCTTCCTCGCGGTGGAAGGCTGGGGTTCGCCAGAGACGCCGGGTTGCTCCGCGTTGCCAGGTTACCGAGCGCGTGCCCCCCGCCCGCTCTTCCGCCCGGGCCGCCCTCGGCGCCGCCTGAGCCGCGGTGCGGGCTGCGCGGGGCGCCGGGTCCGCGGAAGCCTGGGTCGGGGGCTGCGTGAGGGACTCTCGTCGCGCGTGGACGCTGCGCGAGCGCGCGGGGGACGTAGGGCGCCGACCTGGGGCTCCCGGGCGCTACGGCTCCGCTCAGGGCGCCCTCTCAGGGGCCTCCGGCGCGAGGCCCCCTTCGTGGTCAAGATGGCGGCGCCCAGGCGGGCCGCGCCGAGGTGAGCTGGAGCTGGGCCCGGAGAGGGGTGAGTCAGCCACGCCCAGGACTTGGACCCCGGGCTCGTCTCCCGTCTCCCGGGGAGCGGCGGGTGAGTGGGCGCGGCCGCGCGTAGGTTCCTCTCGTGGGGTGGTCAGCTCTTCGTGCGTCCGCAGACTTCTGTGGTCTGATAGTCAGATCTGGGGTGGCCCAGGTTGGAGGCGAGGGTGCTTGATTGGGGAAACCTGAGGGGTTTAAGGACTCTGTTGGGATCGTTTCAGACCCCAGCAAGAAGCTGAGCAAGTTTTCTCCTCTCTTCCCGGCTAAGTGTTCTCCCTTCTCTGAAGACGCCAGCTTTTCTGAATCACCTTGTTCCCCGGGGGGATACAGTTGGTGGTTCTGACCGTGGAACGTAGGACCCGGCGCGGGGAAGCCTGAGCTGGTTCTAGTTACTTTGTTTGCAAAGCACTTGTCTTGTCTTTGGAATCTTTGTGTATGTAATCAACGTTGGGAAGAGCCAGCGTTTTCTCCTCCAAAACACTGCGAGGGGTAACTTTATACGTAAGAAACAAGTGGGCGTTCACATCCATCTCTTTCCCAACCACTGAGTTTTGGTTGTGTTTCCTTTCTTTAAGTTTGTCTCGTTTTGAACTGATAACAAAACAAACAAACAACCAAAAAAACCATAGCCAGTTACACAAAGTATATACTCTAGTCTCAGTCCTGCCATTAATTAGCTATGTTACCTTAAGTCATTTAATTTTTCTAGGCCTCATTTTTCTCATGTGATGTTTTTTCTTTGGAAAAGTATAGTTTCTAGAAGTCGCTAATCTCTGTGTCATAGTTCAGCTTGGAGAAAACCTGTTCTTATCCAAACTCCATGACATTGTATTTCCAGCTCCAACTTTGGACTTTGAGTGAATTGGGGGCAACTTTTTAAGGATATTTGCACACAGCTTTTTTAGTTAATATCAGTCTAGCTGTCTTGTCATACTCAGACTTTCTCCCATATTCTTTTACCAGTGTGTTCCTTAGTCATATATATAAAGACTGTTGTGGGAAAAATGACCTCCTGGGTCAGCTTACTGCATGGTCATCGACACAGGACAGGGAGTAAGATTCTGTGGATTTTACAGAAGCAGATACAGGTTTCATTTTCCATGTCCTCTCCCCTTTCATCTTACAAAAAAACAGCAGGCTTTTCTTGGAGAACTGCCAGATAATGCCATCCTGCCTCCTCACGGCCCCGGGGATGAGTCGCCCAGGGACTGAACTCCAGTAAAGCAGGTGATTGGCTCATGGGTAGGCGTCTGACCTCGGCTAAGTCTATCAGACTTTTCTCTCCCCAGGCCTTTTCTCTCAGAGCAAAATGGAAGAATTGTCTTTTCTCTCTGGAATTTCTAAGCTGGGGAGATATGACTCTGGGACTCCCAGTGACCATCCAGCACAAGGAGAGACTTTCTGTAAAATAAAGTCTTGCAGAGGTAAGCAGGGCTGAGGGATGGAGAGAGAGCTGGAACCCTGCTGATACTCTGGAACGTCCAGATCCAACTGTATCTGAATATGGCTGCATCCCTGAATTTCTAGTACTTGTTTGTTGAGGTGGTTGTTGTTGTTTGGTTTTTATTTTTAAATTTCCTTTGACTATTTTGAATTTGTTTTCAGCCATGTGCATTTGAAAGCATCATAGCTAAAAGAGCTAATTTCCTACATTAATGTCAGGTTTGCTGACTGGCATTCCTTAAGTGAAAAATCATATCCGCTATTTTCTTTAAGTAAAATCCTTCTAGCTCAGGTTTGAGATATTCAAAACTCTGCCTCCTACCCCCCTCTTTCCAACATTTACTGTATCACCTTGAAGCATTTATGACCACATCTTTCCCATCTAGACACAGTTGAGAGAGAGAGCAAAGACTTCTGATATAAACTGCAACCTATACGCCTCCTACCTGGAAGCTTTAGAACATACTTGATTCTTGTCATTAAAGCAAATCTTTTGTTGTTGTCTCCAGGGCACAGAAGCATTTTCATGGCATAATAGAGTACAAAGTACATTAAGCCTAACTCTACTTCTCACCCTCTTTTACTTTAAATAGGCAGAAAAAAACAATCTCAAACACATTTTCCCAACAAATAAAATACATATACGATTATGTTTAGAAGACATTTATGCAACATATAGTTAGACTGATTAATTAATGGACCTTTTGCCAATTGGCACAGTAAATATATATGTTCAATGTGCTTAATTAAAAAGAAGACAATAACATATTTTTACAGGTTAATTATCTGAGAAGAGTATTGTGCCAGCACACTTGATACTACAGTATTTCATGTTTGACAAGTAACCTTCTTTCAATTATATTTACTGCTAAATGTTTCTTGGATCAAGCTATTAAATTATAAGGTCAAAAGTAAAATGATATGAAATTACAATGATAAAGGGACACATATCCCACTTTATGAGAATAGAAGTTCTAATTTCTTTTCAATACTACTAGTAGTGACCACAATACTAATTTGAGCCCTTACTATGAGCCACTGTGCCCATATACATTTAGTTCTTACAGTAGTTCTGCAAAGGGCATATAATAATCCACCCTGTAAAGCTGAAGAAAGTGATTCTCATAGCTGAAAGTCACATAGCTGGTGAGTGGCAAAGTCTAGATTCAAACTTAGAGTCGTCTGACAATGCCCAGGTTGTTGACCACTATGTACACTGCTCAATTGTTGCACCAATAAAGAAGTGCTTGTAATAATTATAGATTTGCCTACCCCGAAACTGCAGTGATTTAAAGACATCAAAGTTGCCAGTTGCTTAACCACATCTACTTACAGTAAGAAATTACATTTTATTTCATTTCTAAAACAAGATTAATTCTGCAGGCCCATCGAAACTTGAGCACACAAATCCTACCTCCAAATGAAAGATGCTTGTTTTCCATTATTCAACACATGGCCCTGAACAGAGGCAATAAATATATAGTAGAATTTTCATTCAAGTAAGTGAGAAGAGAGGTTTCTTCTTGTCCTGATTCAGTGCCCATCATTATGGATTATGATGGCTCTTCCCAAACTTTACTTCATTCCCTCCACTCTTTCTACAAAACTCCAGTAATGGAATCCATCATTCAGATATATGTGCAAAGCGAAAGGACTGTATTAATACAGTTGCTGAAAGTCAAGATAGATAGAGCACAGGAAATACATCCTAATAAATGCAACATTAATGTTTGTGTGGGCCTTGGAGTGAGGGGTAGAAGAATTTTCAGTTTAATGGAATATTTTGCCTCTTGCTATGAAAGTGCGGCTTAATAGTCTTTAATTGGTCATTTACAGAATCCTCCATCTCTGGGTTTCATGCTTTCTTTACTCTGCAGCTGTTGATTCCTTCTCTTGTTCTGGATGGAAGAGAGCCACTTCAAAGGGCTCAGCCTGCCTTTTTGTGTTATCGTTGAGATGAAGATATTTCCATTTATTAAAGCACACTATTTAAACATTTTTATCATGTTTTAAACTTGACTGTGTTCTGAAGGTATGAGCACAGGCAGACATAATGGGGGATGTTTTCCAGGAGAAAACATACTCTTATCAAAGGAATTATCAGAATTTTCATGTATGGATCGAGAATCAAATTCTGGAGTTAGACCTGAATTTAAATTCATACTCACAACTTATTACCAGTCTCATCTTGATCAAACGGTTACCACACTTCTCATCAATTTCCTTATCTTTGAAAGCGGAATAAGAGAAGTATGCCTGGTGGAGTTACACATCAAGCTCATCTGATAGAATATTCATAAGGATTTTGCACAAAATATACATGGAAATATTTTAGCACCGAGTTTAGCATGCGATTCGTCTTCAATACATTTAAGAGCTATTATTTTATTATTATTATGCTATCACTAAATATCACTATTACTTAAATGTGATTATTGCTAAAATTGCTGTAAAATTACCGCAGTAACCCATGATGAATTCCCCTCTTCTGTTTCCTTTGTTTAAATGGAAAATATATATATAGATCTAGACAGAGAACACTTTAGTGATCCTATTCAGTGGAGTGAGAATTTCCATGGCACTGATTAAAACAAATCCTGAATTGCATGGACTTAAGATAGCAGAGAGGGGCTTCCCTGGTGGCGCAGTGGTTGAGAGTCCGCCTGCCGATGCAGGGGACACGGGTTCGTGCCCCGGTCCGGGAAGATCCCACATGCCGCAGAGCGGCTGGGCCCGTGAGCCATGGCTGCTGAGCCTGCGCCTCCGGAGCCTGTGCTCCACAACGGGAGAGGCTGCAACAGTGAGAGGCCCGCGTACCGTGAAGAAAAAAAAAAAAAAAAAGATAGCAGAGAGGCTAAGAGATTTGAAGTTAGACATCCCCAAGTGTGAATTCTACTGTGACCCTCTTCTAGCTCTAAAACCTTGAGGAAGTTACTTAAACTTTCTGAGCTTTACTACTAGTTTCCTCATCTGTATCTTTTTCAGGACTATTTATCAAGCATCTTCCTGTTCTCTATGCTTGGACGTATCAATGAATAAATTAGACAAGAGCCTTTGCCTGCGTGCTCCTTCTTGCATGCTTTCTCCCTCCTTACACTCTCGTGTGGAAACGGATGTTATAAATAAATTCTATGCTTTGTCACAGGTTGATGGGCGCTACGGGATAAGGAAAAGGATGTGAAGCTCACTGAAGAGGCTTGCGTTGGGAGTGCTGGAGGCGTGTACAGGTAGGTTCTGATTTTAAATAGGGTAGTCAGGGTGGATTTTATAAGTTGACATTTGAGCAAAGACTTGAAGTGAGGGAGTTGTCAGAATGTATGATGGGGAGACCACTCCCTGGGAGCAAGAATAACCAGTCCCAACACTCTAAGGCAGGCAGCTTGGAGGCCAGGCAGCTTGGAGGAATATCAAGGAGGCCACCCTGGCTGACTTAGTCAGTGGGGAGGAAGAGACAGCAGGAGGGCTGGAGGTCAGATATGTGACGGGATGGATTGGGTAAGTCCTGGGAGGCCATCACATGCATTGTGTCTTTTACTCTAAACGTAGGCAGCCAGGGACAGGATTTTAGCCGAGGTGTGGCATGAACTGTCTCTTGTTTGAAAAGCATAGCTCTATCTGTGGTCTTGAGGATGTGGGGAGAGAGTGGAGTCAGGGAGAATCTCAGGAGGCGACTACAGGATCCTCGAGGTCTATGTTGTTGGCCTGCACCAGGCTGCTAGCGGCTGGTAATTCTCAGAAGTGGCACATTGGGAAGGTTGTGACAGCATTTCGTGGTAGATTGAATGCAAGAATGGAAAGGAAGAGGGGGTCAAGGGTGAATTCGAGATTTAGGGCCTGGGGAACTGGAAAGGTGTGGTTACTGTCACCTAAGATGGAAAAAGTTTGGGGTAGAGCATGTTTGGGGGATTAAAGACCAGTTTTGGAGGTATAAGATTTGAGATGTTTTCGTGACGTCCAAGTAGAGGTGCTGAGTACACAGTTGGATACACAAGTCTGCAGTTCTGAAGAAAGGTCTAAACTAGAGATACCCTTTAATACAATGGAGATATTAAGAATAATTACATGGAAGCGCTATTTTAAAGATAAAATGAAGTAATGCAATTAGCACTCTGTCTTCTCAAAACATTTAATAACTGTTAGCTAAAATAATTACCTGAAATGAAAAAATACCTATAGTTTCTTTTGTTGTTTGCAGTAAAAGTGAATAAAATGTCACAATTATTTTAATAGTATTTGTGACACAGTAGTTTTAGTTAAGACACCATGACTACAAACATTTACAATAAACCTTTCAGTCTCCTGCTTTTCACTCTGATAGGGTACTTGGAACCATATTTTGTAAGGTTTAAGTTAGTTGTCATAGGGTACCTCTTTAATTAGAAGTAATTCTGAACTGCCTAGTTCCATGCAGTTTTATATACATATATGTATAATTATTATTTTATGATTTATCAAACTCAGTTGAAAATTTGCATCACTGATATACATTAGAATTTAAGCATTTACCCAGGTACTCAAGGAAAAAAATGTACTTGTCTTGTAATTTCCATAGGGGTACTTACTTTCACATCTTCCCTTCACTTTGCAATTGCAAACATGGCAGGCGAAATATTATCTTACTGGTCTTTGAGTTCCCCTTAGCTATCTGCAAGTCCTTAGACAGCCTTTGTGGCTTAACCAAAATTCTCTTCCATGTTCATTCCGCTAACAGATATTGGTCTAAGCATGTACTTATACTAAAAAATGCATGACCACGTTGTCTCTACACATCTATAATTTTATGTTAACACTAACATTATGTAAGCTATACTTTAATTGTAATTATAACAGATTTTATGTCAACACACATCCATTTCTAGTGTTCATCTGGTGTTCAAGGGGAGAGCAGCATGTCGTAAATTTTATCAAAATATAACATCTGAAGAATAGAACAGAGGGTAATTGTGTAATTCTGTATTCACTCTAATTAAGTTCAGTGGAGTTGGCATAATAGAATTAAGATGAAAGAAAAAGACATCGAGGTACCATGGCTCCCTCTCCTAACACACCCTTTTTGTATCCGAGAGCAGAGACTCAGCACCTTTCTGTACAGAAATGGAGACAGGAAGAGGCCAGAGGATGAATGACAGGCACGAATGAGGTGGAACTTTGAAGAGCAACATGGAAATGAAATACTTCTTTTGTATTTGGTAGGTGGGGAAAATGTACCAGCGTGTATGCCTACTGGGACCACGTTTTCCAGAACAGTTAAGCCCAGTGTCAACTATGCTGTCCCACCTTCCTCGTAAGTAGGAACATCCTGTTACTTGAATCTTTGCTTCCTGTTTCTTGATAGCTGGTTGAGAAGATTATCACAGGAACTGCATCTTGTTAGCAAATACACTGTTTTGAAATGATTGACACTCACTGAAGAGTGGCAACTCCAAGCTTGCTCTCTCTTGATCTTGGACTATTTAAGTCTGGAGTGCAGGAGTGGGTTATGGGGAAAGACCATTGGAATTCTTATGTCTTCAGCATAATGGTTATAGCATAATGGTTAGGAGTGTAGGTGCTGGTTCAAATCTCTGCTTTCCACTTGCTAACCATATGAGCTTGGGCAATTTACCTGATTACCTGAACCTCAATACTCCTGCCTATAAAATGATGTTAATAATATTTCATCCTCATAGACTTGTTTTCAATGTTAAAATGAAGTCACTTACACCAAGCACTTAATACAATGCCTAGAGCATAGTAAAGTCTATTATTATTACTATTACTACTACTAATACTATTATTACTATTACTGTCACGATGCCAGGTGCTATTTTTCCTATGCCTTATTCCATTATCTTCTGCCCTGTCCCCCCATTTCTGTCTTGTGTCTGTACAAGGGTAGGTTTGTCACAGAGCATTTTCTTTCCCTAGTGTCTGACTCTTAGTCATCAAGGTGACTGGTCCACGACCCGGCATTCATTGCTGCTCGTTGAAGCAACCCGTTTTGAGAAGGGGAGTTGGATATTGATGCCAAGTTGGGTCAAGGAGAGAGAATTTTCTCTCTTCGGCACTCAGCTAAGTGAAATATTCAGGCCTCAGAAGGAGAATCAGGCAAAGGGCAACATGCTTAATTTCATACCTTAGTGATTAAGAACAAGTCAGACAGGCTGGATTTGAACTCATTTCCGTCACGTACTGACAACGGGATCTTAGGTGCTTTTGTAACCCGTCTGAGGCTCAGTCAACATCTGAAAGAGACGAATAACATTATCAGGACCTGGCATATAGCCTCGTTGTAATAAGTGAGTAAATCCTTTGAAAACGTTCAGCACGTTGTTTGGCATATAAACACTTAATAAAATTTAGCTTCTTTGACTACTACTGCTGCTAATATTATTAAGTAGCTGAGCAGATCCGAGGCCCATTTTTTTCTTAGATTGCACATAATCATTTGGACAACCAGCTCACATTGATCAACCGTTGCTTATATATAAACCCCCATGAACCCAAAGGTGCTTTAACTGTCTCCCAGTCAGAGCCTGTTCTGGGGGCAGAAGCAACACCGGCACTACCCCCGTCATCTTTGCCTTTATTGTCACTACACTCGCCTGCCGTACTGAGCACTTTCTGTTTGCCAGGCACCAAATTTAGCCCTGCGTATGCACTATATCATGTAGTTCTCACACTCAGGTGGGAGACATTATCATCGTCCCCAATTTTCCGATAAAGACGCCGAGGTGTTGGAAAGGTAAGAAACTTGACCCACAGCAAGAGATGGAGCCGGAGTATTCAAACCCTTCTCTCTGACCTCAAGAACCCTTAAATGTTAGCATACTACTACATCCTGGTAAGAAAATCTGCTTCCAGCCACTCTGGTGAGAGTAGAAATGATTCTCAGTCCCCACATTCCTCTATTGCCCATGCCACCCTAGCCTCAGGACTAGGTGGGAAAGGAAGTGATCTCTTCAAAGAGCAGCCAAAGGGAACCTACTCCCTTCTGCCTTTTCGTAATCAACTAACCAATATTTTATTTCCTTCTTAAGAGTCCCCACGTGTTCCTTTTGGTACTTAGCTTGGCCTTTTAGAATTCTGACATTCTGTACATGACTCATCCACTGTATTTCATGTTAATTTATTGAGGTCAAGTATAGGGTCTTACTCATCCTGAAGTACAGTTATCCCCTGTCACATCTAACTCTGTTCTTTTCTTCTTGTAGGACATCTGCAGATATTTATTTGAATTTTGTTGAATTGTTCTCATCAATAGTACATTAAAAGTTATACAGAAAGTGATTTCTTATAAGGAAAACCATCTAAATAGATTTCTAGCTCTTTACTTTTTATAGCACTATTGTAGAGATTATAGATCTCCAGGTAGTATTTTTTAGATTGAGTTCTTCATATCATCTTATTTTTACATATCATGATAAATCTGAATTTTCTCTATCAAAGCTCTGAGACTTCACTGGCTTGTAACTTAGCTTGTTGATATGTGTTGTTGACTTTTCCATTTACAATGATGTTTGATCCTGGTAAGGATGGGGCTGGGTGGGAAGGTACATCTTAGGGCCATCAATTGGTTTTGTAGAGAACTAACAGAAAGATCTAAAGTCTCATCATATTTCTGCAGAACTCATGAATCATTTTATTATAATTCCATTCATTCAGGGAGTATAAAACCATTTTCAAATTGTTATTCCTAATTTGTTCATCTTCTCTTCCTTAGTCTTAGTGAGAAGAGAGCAGGCTGAATGGAAGACAGTCATTATGACCACTGGGGCCACTAAGGTAGGCATCAGTCCCAGAGTTTTGTTTTCATCTCTCCGCTATTAATAGTGGCTAATGTCTTGAGTGCTTACTTGGTGCAAATTACTTAGCCGACCATGGCAAATGGGTTGTGTCATTTCATCCCCTGATAGTCATACAATTAATGTATGTATTATTATGATATCCCATAATGCATACATGGAACAGAGCCTCAGAAGTAGTTATTTGCTCACCAAAATATGGTAGATGTGGAATTTGGACTCAGGTCTGATAGACTCCTAAATCACTCCTAGTGATTTTTACCACTAAATTAAAGTTGTATACCTCTGGAGAGTAGATAGTTTCTAAAATTTCCTCAGCTCTAATGTTTTATAATTAAATTTTTGTCTGATGGCAAGCTTAACAGTTAAGATGGGTAGGAAGGAATGCCAGCCTGTTGAATGGAATTTCCCTGAAATGAGCCAGTTCACTCATTCATTCACTCAGCATGTATTGAATGTTTGCTCTGTGCAAAGGCATTTTAGGCATCACAGTGGAGTGAGCGCCCCTTCCATAGACTCTCCTGCAGCACTCAGAGAAGTCTTGGACTGGTTTGCCTGTTATGGAATGGGGCTTGGTGATAGAAGCCTGGTTTGTCCTCCACTGATAAAACTAAGACATACTCATATGAGTTTAGAGGCATCTTGAAGCCGTGGGATAGTAACACACATGAATCTTACCATTTTTGCCTGGGATTAATGATATAAAGGCTTTGGATTTGGGTATGGAAAATGGGTGCAATTATGGGCGTGTTGGTTCTACATATATATGGACATCACGTGTCATCAGCCTGCAGCTACCTGCCATTCCTCACTACTCCTTCTTTTCACAAACCAAACAAGTACCTTCTTATCTCTCCTGTGGATAAGCTCTTGACAGTGGCACTAGGGCCTCCCTCAATAAGTACATCATTGGCTAAACCAGTGGTTTCTCAGATATGCTCATTGAACAACCCTTAAGGTGGATTGACATTCCACTGCCTAGAATAGAATATGGTGTTCTTTAGAAATCGGGGGGAAAAAATAGGCCACCAGATGTACTTTCTTTAATTTAAATTGTTTATATATATGAACAATTGTTATGTATGTGTATGTATACTTGTTCATATATATGAATGATTTAAAATTGAAGAGATAGATATATACACACACATATATATATATGTATATTTAAATTTTGGCTTCTGTTAGCAAGTAGTAAATTAAATTATTAGCAGATCCATACTGCAGGGAAATAACCAATCAGATTTCATTCAATAGCTTGCTTTTTTGTAGATTTATGGTTGTGATTTTATATCTGCAGGTATGTTTGCTGAAGAAAATATTTCTGCCACTTTACACAAAATTAAATTCATTTAATACCAATGCGACATGTCTCAACTGTCTTAATACAGTTTTAATCTTGAGTCGCATCAGAAGTATGAAATTAGAATCATACCCCAAAATCATTTGAAGATATAATTACTTTCATTTCCCTTATACTTTTGAGACTTTTGAAAAATAAGTATTTAGTTGTACTTATCTGTTTCTGTCTCTCTAAGGATAGCAAACACTGAAACACAATTCTTTTTAAAAGTCAGTATTGAAAATATATTGTCCAAGATGATCAAAACTAAGGAAGTGGCAAAGAAATTCAAAAATTTAAACTTTCAAAGGGTGCTTTTTTTGTGAATGTGTAGTACTTGTTCTTCTGAAGGAATTAATCTCTTTAAAAATTTAATTAACTTATTTTTTATTGAAGTATACTTGGTTTACAGCGTTGTGTTAATTACTGCTGTACAGCAAAGTGACTCTGTTATACATATGTATATACATTCTTTTTCATATTCTTTTCCATTATGGTTTATCACAGGATATTGAATATAGTTCCCTGTGCTATATAGTAGGACCTTGTTGTTTAGCCAATCTATATATACCAGTTTGCATCTGCTAATCCCAAACTCCCAGTTCATCCCTCTCCCACCTGCTTCCCCCTTGGCAGCCACCAGTCTATTCTCTATGTCTCTGATTCTGTTTCTGTTTCATAGATAGGTTCATTTGTGTCATATTTTAGATCCCACATATAAGTGGTATCATGGTATCTGTCTTTCTCTTTCTGACTTACTTTGCTTAGTATGATAATCTCTAGTTGCATCCATGTTGCTGCTGCAAATGGCATTATTTCATTCTTTTTTTTAATGGCTGAGTAGTATTTCATTGTATATATGTACCACATCGTCTTTATCCATTCATCTGTTGATGGACATTTAGGTTGTTTCCATGTCTTGGCTATTGTGAATATTGCTGCTGTGAAGATCAGGGTGAATGTGTCTTTTTGAATTATAGTTTGGTCTGGATATACGCCCAGGAGTGGGATTGCTGGATCATATGGTAGGTCTATTTTTAGTTTTCTGAGGAACCTCCATACTGTTTTCCACAGTGGCTGCACCAACTTACATTCCCACCAACAGTGTTGTAGGAGGGTTCCCTTTTCTCCACACCCTCTCCAGCATATGTTATTTGTAGACTTTTTAATGATGGCCATTCTGACTTGTGTGAGGTGGTACCTCATGGTAGTTTTGATTTGCATTTCTTTAATAATTGGCAGTGTTGAGCCTCTTTTCATGTGCCTATTGGCCATCTGTATTTCTTCTTTGGAGAAATGTCTCTTTAAGTCTTCTGCCTATTTTTTTGATTGGGTTGTTTGCTTTTATTGTCATCAAGTTGTATGAGCTGTTTGTATATTTTGGAAATTAAGCCCTTGCTGGTCGCATCATTTGCAAATATTTTCTCCCATTCTGTAGGTTGTCTTTTCATTTTGTTTATGGTTTCCTTTGCTGTGCAAAAGCTTGTAAGTTTGATTCGGTCCCCTTTGTTTATTTTCATTTTTATTTCTATTGTCTTGGGAGACTGACCTAAGAAAACATTGGTATGATTTATGTCAGAGAATATTTTGCCTGTGTTCTCTTCTAGAAGTTTTATGGTGTCATGTCTTATGTTTAAGTCTTTAAGACATTTTGAGTTTATTTTCGTGTATGGTGAAAGGATGTGTTCTAACTTCACTGGTTTATATAAGGCTGTCCAACTTTACCAACACCACTTGCGGAAGAGACTGTCTCTTTCCCATTATATATTCTTGCCTCCTTTCTCAAAGATTAATTGTCAAAGATTAACTGAGGTGTGTGTGTTTATTTCTGGGCTCTGTATTCTGTTCCATTGATCCATATGTCTGTTTTTGTGCCAATACCACGCTGTTTTGATTACTGTGACTTTGGAGTGCTGTCTGAGTCTGGGGTGGCTATGCTGCCAACGTTGTTCTTTTTCTTCAGGATTGCTTTGGCAATTCTGGGTCTTTTATGGTTCTGTATGAATTTTAGGATTTTGTTCTAATTGCGTGAAAAATGTCATGGATAATTTGATAGGGATCGCATTAAATCTGTAGATTGCTTTGGGTAGTATGAGCATTTTAACAATGTTAGTTCCTCCAACCCAAGAACATGAGATGTCTTTCCATTTCTTTGAATCATCTTCACTTTCCTTTATTAATGTCTTACAGTTCTCAGTGTATAAGTCTTTTGCCTTCTTGGTGAGGTTTATTCCTAAGTATTTTATTTTGAGGGTTGTGATTTTAAAAGGCATTGTTTTTTTACATTCCCTTTCCGATATTTCATTGTTGTTATAAAGAAATGCAACCAATTTCTGTATGTTAATCTTGTATTCTGCTACCTTGCTGAATTCGTTTATCAGTTGTAGTAGTTTTCATGTAGAGTCTTTAGGGTTTTCTCTGTATAGTATCATATCATCTGCATCTAATGACAATTTTACCTCTTCCTGAAGGAATTAATCTTGAAGTTCTACTAAGACTTCTGGAATACCTGTTTTAATGAGCCACTACTTCCTGCCTGAGATTGCACTATGCACCAGAGATTCTAGAATTAGCATAATAAAACTAATAATGCAAACAACAGCAACAAATCTTCACAAACCTTCCTTGCAAGGAAGTAAAGTCTACTGGAAAAACAGACAAATGAAACACACATTCAAAATGGCAGTGATTCTCAAACATTTATGTGCTGAAAAATCATGGCAAGCATGATAACCAGGGCAATTACTAGACCCCTTCTCCAGCTGGACAGGTGTAAGGTCCTGTAACTCTATTTTTGGTGAATGCCTCCAGGAGAGTCTGAGACAGATGTTCTCAGTTGTCGTCAACCTTTAGAGTGCATCAGATATGCCTGAGAATACTGTTAAAACACAGATTGCTGGGCTCCAGTGCCAGAGTTCTAACCAGTTCCCAGGTGTGGCTGATATTGCTGGCCCAGGGACCACATTTTGAGAACCACCTTTCAAAACTCTGCAGTATGCGGTTGTGTGTGTTGTGAATGAGACGGGCCCAGAGAACCAAAGGAGGGCAAAGGGACTCTGCTCTAAATTAGCCAAAGGTAACAATAGCAGCTAGAATTGATTGACCCAAGAAAAAATTATAAGAACTTTACCTACATTTGCTCATTTAATCCTTTCAGTAAGGTACGTAGGTGCTACTTAGTGTTCCTCTTTTACAGGGGTGTCCAGAGAAGGTAACTACTTTGCCCACGTCCTAAACTGGTAAGTAACAGATTAAGAATTCAAGTCTAGGAAGTCTGATTCCAGAGCCCACACCTCTACCCTTTCTGCATGTAGAGAGGAGTAAAGGGTTGTCAGTGAAGCCTTCCTGGGGGCCCTGGCCTCTGAGTGTAGATAGAAGGATGAGTGGACATAAAGATCATTATTTGTGTGTGGTGGGGGTAGGGGAGGAAGTATGAGGGCTTCCAGAAGAGCCTGCCCTCCCCATACATCTGCTGTAAGCAAGTCTGATGATCAGGAGTCCGGAACATGAGTATGACTATGGGATACTGAGAAGGGTTCTAGAACCCTGAGGTTAGAGTTCTGGATCAGTTAGTAGGTAACAGAAAGTGAATGAGTGATTTACCTTACTTTCCACGGGTAGCAGGAACTTTAGAGATAGTCCCTCTAGTGTTAGTCCAGCTGCTGAAGGGCATCACCAGGGGACTGGGTTGCTTCGCTCTTCCAGCTTCCACATCTCTAGCACGTCCACATAGCTTCAAAGTGACCCCAGAATCTCCAATAGTGTTCCAACAATTGGGGCAGGAAGAAAGAAAAGGAAAAAAAAAAAATTAAGTAAGAAAAAAAAGGCAGTGTCTAACTCAGAGAGCAAATTTTTTACCACAGATGGTCAGCAGACTTGCACTTAGATCTCATCAGCTCGGATTTTAAACTGGCCACCTTAGCCTTAAGGATAATGGAGTCTCCTAAACCAGGGCTCTGATAGTAAGGAATAAGGAGAGAGTGGTACTGATTAGCAGTGCCTGCTGTCCCAAACAAATATTATCCCCAAACTTTTTTTTTTATCCTATATTTTACTTTAAAGAATGGAGGGGAAACATTATGTATCTGTAAATAGCCTTTTAGAAAGGGTACAATTATATAGTTATACAACCCCCTGGAGGGCTCCTTTCTTCTAAAATCTCTTTAAAAACTGTTCAAGGTTAAGGACATTTTTATCTTAATTTAGTCACTTGCAGTCGATTATCTTGGAATGACATCCTCTCTCTGCAGATGTTCTGTCAGGCTTTAGAAAATTCTAGAAGTGGACAGAGAAGTGTTATGGTACATGTATTTGCAATATGCACGTCTTTGAAATGAAATCCATTTAGGGACCAAAAGGCATTTCATGTCTTTGCTATACATTTTCACATATTTGCCTTTCCAGAATTCCTTTGAGCAAATCTGTTAGATGTAACCCATCCGTTTCTCCCATCTGAATTCTTTATTACTAAACATTCTTCAGTATGCTCTCACTCCCCTCTGTCAAAGGCGTTTCTCTGGGTCCTCACCCTTCTCATCTCATATGTGAATGCGTATCTTAAACTGAAGCAACAGTCTGCTATGACTTCTCCATAACTTGAAGAACCCGTCTTTGTGGGAAAAAAAGTAGACTTACTAACTTAAAAGGTAGAATGTGCGCAATGTTTCTGAGAATTAAAAACTAAGATAAAAACATAAGCAATGGAAAAAACTTACAGTGTATCCTTTTCAAAGACTTTATTTTACAGAGAAGGCAACTGAGGTTTAAAGAAAAAATGCGTTAGTTAAACACTAAATAATAAACCTTAAACCTCAGTGGAGCAACACATGGACAGTTCATTTCTCACTCACTCTGGAGTGTAGTATGGACTTTGGTGGTCTGTGGGTCAGTTTTCTGCTCAGTTATTCAGGGACCCACCACCTTCATCTAGTGGCTCTACGTTTGTCCTAAAAAGGAAAGGAGAGAGGAAGCTGCAAGCTACAATTATCAACTCGTTATCCTTCAGACATAAACTCTTCAGGTCACCTCTGGTCACATCCTTTGGGATAGAACCATACCCAGATGCAAGCGGAGATGGAGAATGTTGTTCCTATCTTGGTCCTAGTGATGCCTCTACAGGCTGGAGGAGCTAATTAAAGTGTAGTCAACAGCTCGTTGTTTCTGCCACAATGAGTGATTAGCCTAAGACTGGATGTGTGTGTGTCACATATACATATACACACATATACATATACATATATATGTGTGTGTATATATCCATTTTTTAGCATGAGTTGACACATGGGGCTTCTGCCGTATCAAAAGAGTACAAACTGCCTCTTGTTGCTTTTTCTTAATTGAAGTTGACTACTACTATCTATTTCCCTTCATTTTGCTACCTCCCCCCCTGCCGCCTGTCAGTATTATATGAAAATTCTGCAAGAAATAATTTCAAAGTTTCCAGTGCTTTTAAAGGTAATAGAATACTCAGACCTTAACAATTTTCCTGTGTGAAACTTTTGCCAGACTAAAATAGTTAACTTACGAAAAGTAAATTTAGATTGATACAAAAGAGAAAATAAGCTGATTTTTTTTTTTTTTACACAAATACCCTGAGCCAGGATGGAAAATAAATGGAAAACTGGAGGAATTTAGATCCTTTTGTTGTAAATTTAAATATTTTTAATTGTAAAAATAATACAGGCTCATTGCAGAAACTCCAAAATTGAAAGGATTTAAAGAAAAAAGGAAAAATAACTCAAAATCCCATTTCTGATAAATCATCTCTGTAACATTTTTGAGGGTATCTTTTGAAACTTTTTTTGTGACGGGGTGCATATAAATACAATGCAAGTATAAAAACCTTTAATTATTATATCAAACTACAAAACAGTTCTATAACATTTTTATTTAGTAGTATAAGTATGATTACTCATCACCTAATAAAAATCTGCAGCAGCATTTTTAATGGTTGAACAGCATTCTATTATTTATTGAACCAGTCCCTACTGTTCAACATTTAGATTATTCCTGTTTTGCTTTGCTAAACAATGAGACAAGCATCCTTGTTCATATGTCTTTGAGCATTTGTTTATTTCCTTAGAATGGACTTCTAGAACTTGAATGGCTGGTTGTCAGTTCTGGTACATACTGACATATTGTCTTCCAGAAAGGTTACCGTGCTTTTTATTTCTACCAAGAATTTAACATCCAATGTGATTTCTTACACACACTCATCAGTACCAGTATTATCAATATCAATACCAGTATTATCAATATCAATACCAGTATTATCAAGTTTTTTAAAACTTTGTCATTCTAGTCAGTAAAATATGACACCTGAATTATTTTATTTGTATTTCTTTGATTAATAATAGCAAGGTTGAACATATTTTCATATCTTTATTGGCTGTTAATACTTTTTAGTTTGTGACTTTATGGCATCCATTTTTCATTGATGTATAACAACCTTTTATATATCAATGTGTTTATTTTGTTGTTTGTTGTAAATGCAATTTTTTTCTCTTCATTTATTAATTTTTATTTTGTGTGTGTTGAACTTCTTTAATACTGTCAAGTCTATTCAAAAACCCTTTAATGAACACAACAAATGTGGAAAATCAGTCATTCTCCTGCATTTTGTAATCAATGTATTTCCTTTTGGGCAGTATGGAAATGTAGGTTCTTATTTCATCTTATGGTTGGAAAGAATCTGTTCCCTCGGAAAGGGATTATAGTCTCCATGATGCAGTAATGGGAGATTTTATAGGGTAGGCAGGGTCTACAGAAGAAAAAACCCTAAATCACACTCCATTGGTGGTTGCCTTATTTATAAAAATGGCATTTGAGGTTGTGTGACTGCCATCAGGTAAGCAAAATTAATTTTTAGCATGAAGTACTCCTATCAGCAAGAACAGCCTAGGATAGGCTAGCAGTAAGAAGTGAGGGGTTATGGGATTGGGGCATAGCCTCTGTTTCCTCCAATGCAGCTGGAAATTTAAACTCTGGGGCTCCTGCTTGATCCAATCAGCCCAGCTACTATGTGTTGCCAGGTAGGGTGAATAGACTCAGAAGTACAAGAGCTCATCCTTGGTCCCCTCTGGAAATGAGCAGAGAATACTATGTCAAGCAGAGGTGATCAGTCCATGGTCTGGAGACTTGGATCTCCCCACATAGTCCTTAAAGTCAGGGTGAGACAAAATGCCAATACAAATTATATTGATGACAGTATCAATGAGGTGACATTGAGTCCTTTGACCCAATGTGTGTCTGCAGTGTGCCATCCATTAGTAAATGGGCAAAGCCATTTGACAGATCTATCTGATACAATGAATGAATCTGACACTCATAGTTTGAAAAACTGAAACTGTATCCATTTGTCAAGAACAGTGGCTACTTGTTCTGCTTTATTCCCCCTGGTAGAACTAGGTAACATTGCAGGCAGTAAGACGTTCCGGCATTTCACCCTGGAGTAGCCCCCAAACTGAAGAAGCTGTCTTATCAGTAGTTAGCTCCTTGTCACCAAGAATATTAAAGTAGATTTGTATGATTAGCAAATTAAAGAGACTGTAGTGCCTACCACTACTGTATTCACTAAGGTACCCAAGTTATTCTAAAGAAATCCTAATAATACATTAGGACCGTTTTGAATATTTTTATTTGATTAACCATAATCTTCTAGTTATAACATCCATCACCATTTTGGCCTTCTTTTCTTACAGCCTAGCCCTGTGGTCTTGGGCTAATCACTAACCTGCTTAGATACAATTTTCTTCTCTATGAAATAGAAACATTATTATGTGCTTTGAAGGACTGCAGGAAGATGAGCTGTAATGTTTATCAAGTGCCTAGTAAGTAGCCTGGCCCATAATAAATACTTGGCTAATTGTAGATGTTAGTTTCCTTTTTAGTTTTATTTCCAAACATTGCTCTTTACTTTTGGAACTCTAAAATTTGTTTTGAGAGTGGAGGACTTGTTGTTTGGATTCCTCCAACACTCTCTGTATATTCTGTACTTCTATCCCTACATCATTTATATAAATGGAATAAATGATCTTTGGTGATTCCAAGGTGACGAGGAGCTAAGTGGAGGTTCAGTATACACCTGGAAGTATGGATTTTCATGCCCAGTGCAAATGTGGGAAAGGCATTATTCCCACATTATAAAGGGGGTGAAGACCTCCAACTTGAGGAGACTCTGGGTTGAGAGATGAGAGATCCTACAGGGTACCACAGGGGCTTTTATGTTCTGTAGCAAGAATTTGCACCTTATACCCTTGTAGTTAGAAGTAAAGCATACCACATAACTAATATGTAGTAAGCATTAGAGTTAGAATAAATACCATTTATTTAACGTTTCCTTTGTGTTAAGCATTTTACAGTTACAACATATGGATTGTAATGGTTAAGAGTGTAGTTTTTTGAGCTGGATAATCCTGGATTGGAGTCTCTTGTTTATTACCTCTTTTTTTTTCTGTTTTATTGAGGTATAATTGACAAAATTGTAAGATAGTCAAAGAGTATATCATGATGATTTGATATACATATGCGTTGTAAAAGGATCCTTCCCATCACGTTAATTAATACATCTTAAAAGCTTATGACACCTTTTTCCTTTTTTTCTTTTTTTGGTGAGAACACTTAAGTTCTATTCTCTCAGAAAATGTTAGTTATACAATACAGTATTATTGACTGTAGTAACTATGTTATACAGTAGATCCTCAGACCTTATTCATCCTGCAGCTGAAAGTTTGTACCCTTTTACCAGTCTTCCCCTCTTTTCCCCACCCACACCCCAGCCCCTGGCAACCAGTTTTCTACTCTGTTTCTATGAGTGTGGCTTTTTTTCTTTTTAGATTCCATATATAAATGATATAATTCGTATTTATCCTGTCTGGCTTATTTCATCAGCATAATGCACTCCTGTTTCATCTATATTGTCACAAATGAAAGGATCTCCTTCATGTTTTTAAGGCTGAATAATATTCCATTACCTCTTAAATGAGTGACTTTTGGTACATTGTTTACACTTTCTAAGCCTCAGGGTGTCTTTTCTTCTGTAAAAAAAATATATATATATATACACAAACAGGTTATTTTCTGATATGTGGAATGTTTGTTGAATCAACAAATAATTAGTTGAGATCATAAATGTGACACTTAGCACTGTATTAACATTTATTAATACTCTCCCTGTTAATTTCTACAATAAATTGTATAATAAGTAACAATAATAATAGTACTACTAGTAGTTTTAGCAAATGCATAGGATGTGCCAGGCATCATATACTGTACTACCCTCCTTCATGTGTACCACAAGTTACATGTGGATATCATCTTCTACGTTGTTTCCTTTAAAGAAAATTGAAGCTCAGCAAGATTGAGTAGCTTGCTCCAGATGTGAACTCAGGTCTGAATCAATCCACATATAGGTTCTTAATGACTCCATGTCTTTAATTCCACATCTGCATTTGTTTGTTGTTGTTGTTTTTAACTTTCTAAGCATCTGATCTGAAATTCCTTTCTCTGGGGAATTTTCCACTTTGTGGGTCTTGGTGAGAAACAGAGCCTTCCTCTCGTTATACAAGCTGAACATGTCAGATACACTGTTCACTCACATGCTCAGTCTCCCTTACAGATGGAAAACAGTCGGGTGACCTCGGGTTGGCCAACTGCACCCCTCTCTTGGATTTTGAATGACAAATAAATGATGTAAAGAAGCAAGGCCAGCAGTGCTGGGTCAACCTCCTGTTTCCTGTTCCTGCTTGGTAGCAAGGCCAGCTAGGACTTACAACATCACTTTGGCCTGATCCTGTAATTGCAATAGCATAGCCTTGGCTTTCGGTTGTTTAGTTACTGAGACCTAACCATAAACTTCCAAAAGTTTCCTTTTCTGCTCAAATTAGCCATATCTGGTTCCTGATGATTACAAATAAGACCTTTCCTGATATACAATGGTGACCTACTTATCCAGGCAGATGTAACATCGTCCTGGCAGGGACAGAGGGCAGGCAAGTTCCTTGAACAGCTGAACAAGAAGAAAAAGACCTAAGAAGGAAGAATTGAAGCCAGTTCTGCTTGTGTTATAATTCTACCCGCAGCTGCCTCTGTTTCACAGAGCACATGCTAAGGACCATGTCCCTTCCCCTGTAACAGACGAGCAAAGTAGACCCAGGCCTTCCAACCCAGAGACCAGCTGAGCTGTACCATGGGCAATCTAGGATATGAAAGACTTCACTCAATGTCTTTGTCACTTGACACATTGTTCCTCTCTTTGGGAAGTAGCTTCTTTGTGTGACAAGAATATGCTAAACCAACACTTAAGTGGACAGAGGTGAAATTAGCTACAGAAAATTAGCTACAGAAAAAAAGGCGTAAAGACTTGTATTTTCTGTTATTTGAAGGTGTTAAGACCCCACATAGAATATGAGTCCTTTAAAGGAGAGTTGTGAATGGCCCAGGGAATGTTGAATTTCCATGTGGCAATATGTTCTTGATCAGTCATGATGATGATGATGGTAGCATCAGTAGCATTTATCAGTGTTTCCTGGGTGAGAGGCACTTTATCCTAATGACCTTTTATCCCCATGACGACCCTGTGAAGTAGGAAATACTGTTTCAGCATCTTCAGGGTTTTTCTTTCTTTTTTTTTTTTTTTAATCAGGAATTTACCCTAGATCACAGTTGGGTGGTAGAACGACCAGAACTGGACACTAGCCTTTCCTGAATTCCCAGAGTGTGATCTTAGCAGTTGTATTGCCTGATGCAGAGCCATGTAAATGTTGCCAAAGCAATGAAACGTGTACCTATTTCTAACAGATTCTAACTCAGAAGCTCTGGGGTTAAGTGCAGAGCAGTTGAGTGTGATTGTCTTTACAGACAGTAGATAACTTAAGAGAAGTTGTTAAAAAGTATATTTACATATTGCACTACACTGTCATATCTGTGATTGGTTAGCTATTGAGTCACTAACACAAATCCCAATCCCATCTCTAATCTCATTCATCTCTTATATGATATTTGACCTAATTGAGGCAGGTTTTTTTTTGTTCTTTCCCACAAACACACATCGAACATCCAAAACATGCTTACCATTTGTGAGCATATTCTCTTAGTTATTTAGGAGTTGAGTAAGAGTGAGAGAGAAGGGCTTCCCTGGTGGCGCAGTGGTTGAGTGTTCTGCCTGCCGATGCAGGGGACGCGGGTTCGTGCCCCGGTCCGGGAAGATCCCACATGCCGCGGAGCGGCTGGCCCGTGAGCCATGGTCACTGAGCTTGCGCGTCCGGAGCCTGTGCTCCGCAACGGGAGAGGCCACAACAGTGAGAGGCCCGCGTACCGCAATAAAAAAAAAAAAGTGAGAGAGAAAAAGACACATAAGTATGAAATACGGTCATCATTTTTTTAATATCCTTTATGTTGTTAATCCCTCTTAGCATTTACTGCCATTCACTCATTTGTATTATTTGGGGTATAGCAGTTTATTCACACAGCATTTTTACATATGGCTTATCATTTGTATTCTATTTTAATAACACTAATAATTATAGACTATTGATAAACTCATCAGACCCTACATATTCATTTCAAAATCATGAAAATAAGGTGGAAAATGAGGTGTAAAGTGGAAAATCTATGTGTATGTTTTCATTGGTGGAATGAGGAGCTACCTGAATATCACTCCTTTAGCTTTTCCTTCAAATGGTGCACTTTTTCCTCCATGCATAGGAGTCCCTTCCATTAGGTAAACAGTAGTCTTGAGGGCAAACCTCAGAAGTAGAAACAGGAGAACTTTTCAGTTATGGTAAAATCAAACATATTTTTCTTCAGTAGTGAAAAAAAATTCTTCATGAGAAGTTCAACCAGCATGAGTTCCATGGTGAAAAACTTCCCCTTATAGATGCAACTTCCCCCAGAATTCTGAGAAATGTCGGTAGTAGAGAGGGGTGTTGCATACACCTGTTTCATTTCCCTCTGACTTTTCCTCCTCCTTTCTCTATTGACATTAAAATCTATAGTGAAAGCACATAGTAAGCAGTCTAGGACAATTGATATGACATTTGATCTAAATCTCCAAAGTCTGTTTTAGATGCGGATGCTATGAGCGTCACAGGAGGGGAAAAAATCTAGAATTATTCTTATGTGATCAATGTACTAAAATAACAAGAGCAAATCTTATTTCTAGCTAACAACATAGCATTCCTTATGTGATGCCATATTATGGCAGAAAAGAAATATATGCGTCTATTTTCTTCTATATTAAAACTGCTAAGGAGTGGGGACCAATGAACTAAATCAATTGTTTTGGGTTCAAGTTGTAGTTTTTAGTAGCCATCCTTCTTAGCAAGTTTTCAGAAGCAAATGTAGTTTGTTTACTATCACCACTAAATGTGCAATTGTGTAGATTTGTGGAAAAAAGTATTATCAAATATATATACTTCAAAATGATTTGTGTACATTTATCTATTCATATTATTATTCTCCCCAAGTAAATCAAAATCTACTGTATACTGTGTTTTTCTTCTATAGCTTAAAAGGGGAATGTATGTTGAAACTTATTGAAATATTTATTAGGTGTCTACTAAGTGCCAGGCACTCTACTAGGCAGTAGAGATGTTGTATTAGAGGTGGAAAATGTCCTTGACCTCCAGAACTGATACTCTTGTAAGAGAAATACTGGGTCAAACTAAGTCAACAGTTTCTTTGCTACAGAGCTTTTTACGAGTCTTGTGAATTATGAGTCTCTGATAAGGAGATGTAGTGGACAACAGATCCCAAATTTATTTGAAATCTTTTCCTTCATGGACTGTCTCATAGGATTTATGATCCACTGAACACACCTTGAGAGACACTAGTATTCTGCAGTGGTTAATTGTTTTCTATTAAACAACTATATACTGAATCCATGATATTATTATCTGGATTTTTTGGAGGATACAATGATGTACATGGCCACTGTGATGATAAGGGCGTCCAGTTTAGTTAAGAAGAGAAACCACAGAAGCTGTAACTTAATGTAACAAAGAAATACAGACACATATACATATATTTATATGTAAATTACTATTTATATAGTATACAATGTCTTCTGAAGAAGATAGAGTTGTTTGTAACTTGGGATCTCACAGGACGTTTCACAGAGAAGGTAGACCCTGAGCTGGGCAGAATTTCAGTAAGTTAATTTGGTTCTGACCGTACGATAAAATCAGGTATTTGCACTGGTCAATCTGACCTTGATGGAACAGCATTCCATTTGCAGGGAATGGTGTGATCAAACATGCAGTGGTGGAGATGGCCAGATTGTAATATTCCAGTACCTGGAAAGTGTTGGAACATCTGCTTTCTCCACGGTCTAGAAAAGTGAATCTCAAGTGAAATGCACGTATAATGGAGGCCAGTGCTCTTTGCTTTGTACACTGCTTTGATTCTACAACATGAACAATGTAGTGATCTGTTTCGGATTGTCATTATTCGAGAGGGTTCTTAGTAACAGGAGTGGAAAAGGAAGACCTCTCTTCCTGTGTTTCTGCCCTATGCTCTTTTTTTTTGTTGTTGCTGTACGCAGGCCTCTCACTGCTGTGGCCTCCCCCGCTGCTGAGCACAGGCTCCGGACGCGCAGGCCCAGCGGCCATGACTCAGGGGCCCAGCCGCTCCGCAGCATGTGGGATCTTCCCGGGCCAGGGCACGAACCCGTGTCCCCTGCATCGGCAGGCGGACTCTCAACCACTGCGCCACCAGGGAAGCCCTGCCCTATGCTCTTAAGCCAGAAAAGGTACCAACATCACTGACCTGACCTTGTCTCAGGTATCTATCAGGATCTACTAGAATCATTCTAGTGAAAGGTAACTAGACGTCCAAAGGACTTAAAAGATACACTATAACCTTTGTATACTTTATATACCTGGTGAAACAAAAATGTCACCTGAGTGGTCCCCTTCCCTAGAAATACCAGTATGTTTTTCCAGTGCATGGCAGAACTTTGCAGGTAAAACTGGGATAAAGGTGAAGAACAGTCTTAAAATTCTAGTCCTTGAACAGCACCTAACACACAACAGGTTTTCAATGATCTTAGCAACAGTATTCACAAATAATGACCATCAGCGTAACTGCTCTTTTGTGCCAAAATACATTACCATATTACTTTTTTGCCTTCAGCTTTACAACTTGGGTTCTATTATTGTTTCCATTTTGCAGATTAGGAAAGTGAGGCTCAGAGATGCTAAGTCACTTGGGCAAGGTCACAGAGCTTGTAGGAGATAAACCTGCACCCTTACTGTTGGATCCTCCAAACCAGACCATAATTTAAGTCCTTCAAAATATACCTCAGAACATTTGAGTAAATTAATGAATAAATCCTCCTAGTCAGACTGACCAGATCATTATATTAGGTTCAGCTATAAGTGGAGGAAAGTCATAATCATAGTTGGACAGTTAATACAGTAATTTACTTGCTTTGAATTTTCTAAATGATATTTAGCTGGTAGTTTCATGATGATAACCATCGAATAAAAACAGGCATATTTTGGTGTTTGGAATAAGATCTCATATTGAGTAAAATACATATTGATTCCTAGACCTATATGATGTGAGTAACAGATGACATTGAGATGTCATCTAGAAGTACTCCTGTGCAGTTCATCATGTCAACCCAGCTAATAATTTTAGAATGTTCAGAGTGAATAATATATGCAGCCATAAAGCATATTTCTAATCAATGCAAATAATATTTTTCCTATGCTAAACCCAGAGTGAAGTTATAACACGCATCATAAGATTAATGGGCCATTTTTTCTTCATCACTTTGCTAAATTACTTAGTCTGGAAACCATTCAGAAGGTTGCGAATTGGAGCTGAGCAGTAGTAGTGAGACTGTGCCTCTGATGATGAAACTATTTCCACCCCGACCCCTACTGCTCCCTTCTTGGAAAAGAAGGCAACATTTCTCCTAGAAAAAGTCACAGGTTTATAAGCTGGCTTGAATAATACGTTTGGAGGAATAATGTCTTTTAAGCAGAGCCTATCTCGGCATATAAAATAATTTTTACCTACCATTTAATGAAATTAACACTCACTTTGAGGCTAGGTCTTTTGCCATTTGACTCCTGGATCACGTCTATGGATATATGTTTTTCTTGAGACAAAGTGTGAACCCAATATAGTATCCATCCTTCAGTCTATCTAGCTGAGGTACATCATCTGAAGCACAAGCTCCGTGAGGCCAGGCACTTTATCTGCTCTATCAGTGTAGCCCTGATGCCTAGTGTCTAGCTTTTGGAGATTCTTAATAAACATTTGTACTGAATACGGTATGTATATGGTGAGCAAAAGTTGGCTTCCCATTTTACAGTCAAGGGTATCCCACTCATGTTCTGTGAACACTGGATAGCAGAATCTTACTATGTTATTTTACTGTTCCCTTTGCAAGTTTCCTGGAAGGGCATTCCTGTCCTTAGAATGTCCATCTCCTCCCATCTTCCTGGAGAATAACTCTTCTTTCTTAGATACTTAGCCCCATTATTGACTCTTTAAGATTGAATGTATTACCTCCTTACAAACAGGAAAATGCAGTGCTTTTTTTTCCGACATTTATCACCAGAAAATTATTCTAACACCTGAAATTCTGGACCTAAAATGCTTGGACTAGTGGTTCTCAAAGTCTGGTACCCAGACCAGCACATCAGCTGCACGTAGGAATTTTTAGAAGTGAAAGTCTTGGGCCCTGCTCCAGACCTACAGACTCGGACACTCTGGGGGTGGGGCCCACTGCCTGTTTCAGCAAGCTCTCTTGGTGATGCTGATGCATACTCAAGTTTGAGAGCCACTGCTTAGACCTAGAACTTAAGGTTTAGGCTTTGGACAGATCTGAGTCCTAAACACTACTGAGACACTGGGGTGACCATGAGCAAGTTACTTCTGGGAACCTCTTAGCATCTGTGTACCTTGCTTAGCTAATAGTGATTTTAATTAATTAGAATAATGCACACGGTGTACTCAAGAGAGTAACCAAAGCATGCTTTATGTTCCATAAATTCTAGCTGTTTACCATTATCATCAATCAGAGCTTACTGACATATCCTGAAGACATTCTTCTAATAAGTGTAATAATGTGGTTTGTAAAATTAACAGCTTAGAAGAGCATATTACGAAGTTCATCAGACAGGGTCTCAGCAGGAAATCAGGGGTACATCAATAAAGATAAATTGAGCCCAATGTAGAGAATCAAGAGATAGTGTAGTGCCCTGGGTTCAGTAAAAGTGTGGCTACTTTATAGGAGATGAAAGAGAAAGGAAGCCTTGCTGGAGAGAGAGTCCTCCCCAAAGATGCTGTGATGCCCCACAGAGAAGCACTATACGTTAGTTGGGGGATGCAGCCAACTCCCAGCAATTTGGCAAGAATTAATACCCTAACTTCACTCCCCTCCTTCATTCCCTACAGTCTTCTATTGGTACTCTTCATTGGTGAGCCAAACAGAAGCTAGAGCAAGGACACTTACTAAGATAGGCCATGCAAGCCATCCATATAGAGTTGGGTGGAGAAAGGATGTGGAAGGGCAAATAGGACATATTTCCCGTAGGTGGTGAGCGAGCTGTAGAATCACTCGCCCTTCTAACATCATTGCCATTGCAGGAGCACGGAGGAGCAAGTGGTTAGTTCTGACTTGGCAGATCCAGGCGACTGCAGGACAGAACTGGTATATGAGTTGGGCTTTAAAGGTAGATTTGAATTTTAATGGAGAGTATGGAGTAAGAAATGGTGAAGAACCAAGGGAAAGGGAGATTCATTGCAAATGGAGAAAAGAAAAGTGGCATAAAGACAAGAAAAGTCAAGACTTATGGAAGAGATAGCAAATACTCTGCGTGTGACTGGAGCAGAGAATGGGCAGACGAAGGCTGGAAGTTAAGATGAAGTCATCCTTGAATAACATTAAAGTTTCCTCCTTTAACCTCAATTTCCACCTTCTACTCCCTTCATTAACATTGGAAAATTAAAAGTGAATTTGACTGGGCTGGTGACAATGGCAGTATGAAGCAAAGAGAGGAGAATAAGAGTAAAAAATTTAGTAGTACCTTGGTGAAGCTGGGTAAATGATGGGTGGTGGTGTCACGTCAAAGCATGGGCAAGTGATTGTGACAAATATAGGCTTATTTCTTGACTATATGACTTCAGTTAAGGTACTTAAGCCCTCTAGGCTGCAGTCTCCCAACCTGTAAATTGGGGATAAAACCTCGCTTCCTCCAAGGTTTCTGTGAGGATCTAATGAGCAATGGAAGTAAGAGTTGAGTCCAGTAATCAGTTTTTAATACATATAAACTAATGTGAGGATAAGGGTAAGAATACTTGCTATCATTTATTGAATACTTATTATGTGTCCAATATTGTGCTAGTCTATTTACATATCTTTTCTCACTTAGCTTTCTTTTCTCTTATCTGCCTTTCTATAGGCAAGAGATAACTGATGGCTCAGTTATGAGGAAACGCAGTTGTGAGGAAAATGTCAGAGGGAAAATGTACCAGAAAGTTAATTCCTAATGGATCTGTCAGCCTTAAACAGAGCATGTCTGTGCTAAACTGTGTAAAATATCTGTGCTAAAACTACTCAATTGGACAAGTTTTGATAAAGTATTAACTTAATGAATAGGCATAAACAGCTTGGAGGTTTTTGGAGGGTATGTGGTAATATTAGTATTGGTGTGATGACTTTTGAAAGTTCTATGGCGTATAGAAGTCAAAAAGAAGACCCGGAAAGGGGCAAAACTCTCTCTGAAAGTTATTGGGGAAGTCTGGCTAGTAAGACTCCAAAAGGGAGAATCAGTAAGAGGCCAGGTTATTCATAGGCCTTCTAAGAATGTGTCCATGAGAAATATTTACAATGATTGGATGCCGGAATAAAGGAGAACACTGGCTCCATAAATGGTAACTATTTTACACAAACAGGCTAATGATAAAAAATAATGAAAATCTGATGGATTTTTGAGAGTTTCATTGACCAAACTGAGACAAAAGTGCATAACAGCTAGATGCTCATAGTTTTAATCAGTTCAGTTTGGAGTCAAGCAAAGACAGCACCTGAAATGGTAAGGGACGTTTATGCAAGGTCACAAAGATTTTTGGTGGTGCATTTGGGATATAAACCCATTTCCATAAGAATTCTTTCAGAGGTCAGATGTTTGCTTGTCAAAAATAGCATGAACTTACTTCCAGGAAAAGTTCCTAAGAAAAAATAATTTGAGTAATGAAGAACACTGATGTAACAGTTAATTTAAGAACCCAGAAATAGAGGTAAAGAGTAAAGCAATTATGGGTTAAGAGTCTGCATAAATTCCCCTGGAAGGGGGATATGGTCAGAGATGGCAGTTTGAAAACAGTGAGTCACCAAAAGTAAAAGTTTAAATTACAAGCTGTTTTGGGGGTCTTCAAGAGAGATTTTATAGATTGAACAACAACAGCAGCAAGGATAAGATATAACGCTGTCATGTAGACTGCAGCCTGAAAAGAAAGCATTGCAGAAAAGCCACATCATCCTGAATTTATATTTCCATGCATTTGAACAGATTGGAGAGCAGTAAAGTTGTTTTAAGAGCGAGTGATTTAAGTCAGCCAGCTTGTGAATAATACGAGATATTTTTGCATTTACATTAACTTATGTCCGTAAATAACGAACTTTAACAATGAACAAAATCCATAATCCTGATAATGCTAAGAAAACTGGAAAGATACCTTTACCTTGAAAAGACAGGATAAAGAAGACAGCATAGAAATTTAGGGAGATTGCAGTTTTGGAAAAATCATATTAATATTTATTAGCTGCTACAGCTTTGAAATGTGATGATTTAAAGAAAGAAGTAGACTGTTGATTTCTAAAAGGTAATGTGTTGGCTGAAAAAGAAGAGAATCTTGTTGAGACCTAAAGTGTTCTTTTAAGGATATATTTCAATGTCATTTCAAAAAATAAACGCATTTCCCATAACAAAACAGTGAGGTTAATGTAATACAGGTGAAAGCTTTTTGGCCCGAAGGAGTTCCATCCTTTGGAACAAAGTTTCATTGTTGAACACACCATGACCCAGGCCTGTGAGTGCCAGCACAGTGGCTGTTTTTACAAGATCTGGTACAATATTCACAGTAGTTCTGGCCTTAGCACTAGGCAAGGATCATTCTTTTTGTATCTTCCTGATTGCTTCCTCTACAAAAATGGGATAATCCCTCCTCTTCTAAACTGGAAAGTAGTTTCTTCCCTCAATAAAACTAGTTTCTTCTCCAGGTTGAGCTTTTCCAACTCTTAGAGGTCTAAAATGAATGATATGAAACATACTATATTTGCATCTATTTTTATTTAAGAGTTATCTAAGGAGATTTATCTAATTAAATAGGAATTTCCTAAGAGATGCCAAAATAAACAATCAACAAGTTTTCTTTAAAGATCATATATATTATATAACAAGATCCACCTAAGAGTTAACATATAAGTAGGTATACAATTTAACTATTTGAAGATAATTTTTCTTCTTACCACTGAAGCAATAAGCAGGTAGTAGTACAATTTGGGGAAAACAATATTTCTGGCTTTTGTTTGTTTTATTTTAATTTGTGATATTCATGAGATCTGTTGTGAAGCCTTTGGGTATATAGTAAAATTCATGGGTTTTTAACTTTGTATTGACTCGTATTTTTGTAGGTTTTAAATTTTCTTCTGGCTTTAATTTATACTATCTCCTTTTACTTCTTCATTTAGAAATAATGTATTTTTCTCAGGATTGCAATCTCAGTGCAGTCCTCTACTTTTCTATTTGTTGGATGTTCTCTTAGACATCTACATTTTTATCTAGTTAGTACATTTCTAGTTTTTTATACAATTGATAAGAAGTCTTTAATCTTATGAATTCTTTATATTTTCTCTTTGGAGACAAGATTTATAGGGATTTCCTTGGGCTTAAACTAGAAAGAAAAACGAATTTGCATATGAAATGTTGAAGGCTTTGTTACAAAGTGGATTAACATTATATGTGTGTTTGAAATAAACTACTTCAACCAGAGCACCTAGCTGTTAACCTCCAGATTAATATCTATCATAAAATATGTGCATGCTTCCAACACATGGCATTGCCTCCTATTACTGCATGTCCAGGAGAAGTTGTTTTGTCTTGTAGCAAAAGGCATTAGCTCTTTGCACATATTTTTTTTTTACTGACAGCTATCCAGAAATCAAGCTGAACCCTTGTATGTGAGGACAGAAAAGGACAATTTTTAGACAGGTCTAATATGCAGTTGTACCTTTCAGTCACTTAGAAGACTTAGACCCCTGAAGCCCAGAGTCACAGGTTTTTTAGGATTATGGTGGTATATACCTCCAGTTTATAGTAAAAAAATGCATTGCAGAAAATCCAAGTTAAATTAGGATTAAAATCCAAGTTAAATCTAGAACTAAAGTTTTACTGCCCCAAATACTTGTAAACTCTAGGTTACTGCTCTGTTGTCCGTTTCATCAGTTGCAGAATATTCAAGTTAGTCTTTCAATGCTAACAAGAACATAAAAATGCATTATGTGTAAAAGCAGAACATGATTGCCAAGCCAGATCTGCACATTACCTGAGAGTTTGGGGGGCCACCCAAGCGGCATCTACTTGTTTGCTACTGACCTTCAGATAGACTTGCTCAAGAATTGTTACAATGTAATAACATACACCCTTATGTACTCTTGAGTTTATTGAAAACACACAGCAAATGTGCACACACACACACATACACACCAGCACACCAGCATGCACCTACTCTAGAGCCTAGAATTTTAAGAGTCAGAACTTTTTATTTGCTTCTGGATTAAGATGGACCCTGTATTTCCTCAGCATGCTAATTAGAAACTCATTTTAAACAATTCAAAACCAGCTTCTTAAAATTCTGCTTTACAAAAATTGATGTTAAATATTGTCCTCAGAGAGTTCTACTCTGACTTTTCAAATTGTTTTTTTCTCCCTTCATGGGATAAACAGTTAGGGTTTCTTTTTGTTTGTTTTTTATCTCTCATTGTAAAAAATTCTATCTTAAAAGCTGATTTATTATTTCTTCCTTAGCATGGATGAGGTGGGAACAAAGATGATATTTCATCAGTCTTGTTTTTATTTAAGTTGAAAGGTTATATATTTCTACTATCTACTGCAATACTGCTAAATATTTTTATAGTGCTTGTAAATCTTATGACATTTTTTTTTTAGTTTGTATTTAAGGCATTTACTCAAAAGGGACCATATGCCTCAGTTCATGTCACTCTATCATCAGTGTGTATGGTCACTCTATTTTCTAATACTTTTAAGATTGGTTTTGGCCCCGACGTTCCTCTGCCAGATTTATTTCCTTTATTTTCCCCTATATAGCACCATTTGGGCCATTTAATATGTAATTTCCCAACTCACCTTTCATAGTTATTTTAAACATATGTATATATTTGAAATACCGAATTGTTTTGTATTTTCTAATTTTTGCAAAAGTAGTATCGACTAAAAATCACATCCTATTCTTTTATTTTTTCTACACAAAATTATTGTTTTAAAATTTGTCTGTGTTGCTCCATAGAAATTATTGCTTCTGGCCACTGTCTAATATTCCACCATATGTTGATACCATGTTTTGCTTATCCATTACCGTGGTGATACATACTTAGGCTCTTTTCAACACTTTATGTCCACCATAAAGCATTAATACACTCTTTCCACATGTCCCCTTGAGTAACAGTGCAGAGTAACAGTGCAGCCGTGGAATGGCTGAGGTAGAAGTCATATATATGCCTTATTTCACAGATTCCTCCCTGGAATAGCTGTACCATTTTCCCCTCACCAGCAATACTTGGAATTTCTCTCTTACCATATCCTTTGTCACCACATGCTGTTAATCTGCATATTTTAAAATTAATCAATTTATTTATTTTTGGCTGCATTGGGTCTTCGTTGCTACACTCAGGCTCTCTCTAGTTGCAGTGAGCTGGGTCTACTCTTCATTGCGGTGCGCAGGCTTCTCATTGCAGTGGCTTTTCTTGTTGCGGAGCACAGGCTCTAGGCGCGCGGGCTCAGTAGTTGTGGCTCCCAGGCTCTAGAGCGCAGGCTCAGTAGTTGTGGCGCGCAGGCGGAGTTGCTCCACAGCATAATTTGCACTTTAACTTCTGGACATTTGGCATGTGTGGATTCATATGAAGTAAGGTGTTTTAATTCTGCATTGCTCTGATTCTAGAAAAGTTAGGTCTTCATATGCTTTCTTGCTATTCATGTTTTCCATTCTATGAATTGCCTATCATGACCTTTGCTCATCTTTCTATTGAGTATTCTGTGTCTTTAGAGATGTAGAAGTTTTTGTATTCAGATGTTGAGTCCTTTGTTGGGTTTTAGATAATGTATATGTCTTCTACCCATCAACTGTTTTTCAGTCTGACTTTGGTATCCTTTATTGTACATAAAATTCTAATTTTTTATTAAAGTATAATTGATTTACAATATTATGTTAATTTCAGGTGTACAACATGGTGATTCAATATTTTTATAGATTATGCTCCATGGAAAGTTACTATAAAATATTGGCTATATTCCCCATGCCCTACAATATATCCTTGTATCTCATTTATTTTATACATAAGTTGTCTGCACTTCCTAATTCCCAGCCTGTATCTTGCCCCTTTCGCTTCCCTCTCCCCACTGGTAACCACTAGATTGTTTTCTATATCTGTGAATCTCTTTCTGTTTTGTTGTATCCATTCATTTGTCTTATTTTTTGATTCTACTTATAAGTGATATCATTACAGTATTTGTCTTTGTCTGACTTATTTCACTAAGCATAATACCCTCCAGGTCCATCTATGTTGTTGCAAATGACACAATTTAATCATTTTTTATGGCTGAGCAGTGTTCCATTGTGTATATATGGCACGTATTCTTTATTCATTTAACTGTTGATGGACACTTAGGTTGCTTCCATATCTTGGCTATTGTAAACAATGCTGTTATAAACACTGGATGTGGGTGCATGCATCTTTTCAAATCAGTGTTTCTGTTTTCTTCAGATATATACCCAGGAGTGGAATTACTGGATTATATGGTAGTTCTGTTTTGTTTTTGTTTTTATTAACATCTTTATTGGAGTATAGTTGCTTTACAATGGTGTGTTAGTTTCTGCTTTATAACAAAATGAGTCAGCTATACATATACATATGTCCCCATATCTTCTTCCTCTTGTGTCTCCCTCCCACTCTCCCTATCCCACCCCTCTAGTGGCTACATCAGTTAACATTCCCACCAACAGTGTACCAGGGTTCCCTTTTCTCCACATCCTCGCCAAGGCTTGTTATTTTTGTTCTTTTTTATGATAGCCATTCTGACATGTGTGAGGTGATCTGTCATTGTGGTTTTGATTTTCATTTCCCTGATGGCTAGTGATGTTGAGCATCTTTTCATGTGCCTGTTGGCCATCTGTATGTTTTCTTTGGAAAACTGTCTATTCAGCTCTTCTGCCCATTTTTTTAAATCAGATTTTTTGTATTAATAAATTTATAATTTTAATATATAGTTAAATTCATCACTTTTGCTTCATACAATGTATGCTTCTTTATTTTTCAAAGATCTATTCCGTGAAATCACAAATATATTACCTTGCAATTTCTTTTATTCTCTCTAGATTTTATATTTCACATTTAGATATTAAAACTATTGTATTTTAGTTTTGTACATTAGGTGGAATTATATAACATAATGGTTAATAGAATGATTTCTGTGGGGTTTAAGTTCCAGCTCCACCATGTACTTTTTAGGCTAGTCATTTTATCTCTCATACTTCAGTTTTTCCACCTGTAAAATGAAGATAATAGTTTATGCCTTGTGGATTTTTTTATGAAGATTAGGTGAGCTATATAGGACTGGGTACAACATAAGTGATATCACTAGGTTAAGATCCAGTCTCATCTCTCTTTTGAAAATGAGACTGTTTCCCCAAAAGCTGTAATTCAGCTTCCTCCATTGGACTATGATTCCATCTCTTTCATGTGCCAACTTCCTATCTGTATATAGCTCTATTTCTAGGCCACCTGTTTGATTTGTTTTCTTGTTTGCCATTTCTTCCAAGGGCATCACACAGTTCTTATCTATCATGACTTCCCAATATATCTTAATGTGTAGGGCACATTCTCCATTTTGAGCTTATTTTTCAAAACTACCTTAGCTGTATGGAGAACTTTATTCTTCCAGATACATTTTATTTTATTTTATTTTAATTTTTTTATAGAAGATAGAGCAATCTGCTCTTTTTTTTTCTTTTTTTTGGCTGCATTGGGTCTTCATTGCTGCATGTGAGCTTTGTCTAGTTGCAGCGAGGGGTGGGGCAGGAGGCAACTCTTTGTTGTGGTGCACAGGCTTGTCATTGCAGTGTCTTCCCTTGTTGAGGAGCACAGGCTCCAGGCTCGTGGGCTTCAGCAGTTGTGGCTCGTGGGCTCTAGAGTGCAGGCTCAGCAGTTGTGGTGCACCAGCTTAGTTGCTCCGTGGCATGTGGGATCTTCCTGGACCAGGGATTGAACCCATGTTCCCTCCATTGGCAGGCGGATTCTCAACCACTGCGCCACCAGGGAAGTCCCCCAGATACATTTTAGAATCAGTTTTTTATGCTGTCCCTCAAAAAAAAAAAACAAACGAGCTTGGCCTTTTATTACAGTTGCATTTAATTTTATAGATTAATATAAGGACATTTATATTATTATAGTAAGTCAACTCATCCATACCTGTGATATATATTTCTTTTACTCATGTGTCCTCTAATAAAGTTTTCATTATGAAGATTTTCTGCATAATTTATTAGGTGAAACCCCATACTCTCTATAGGTTTTGTTACTATGGTAAATTCATCTTGTATTGTATCTAGATATTGATGCTATGGAGGAACACACTTGATTTTGGTGTATTAATTTTTTTCCAGCCCCTATGTTGAGCTCTTTTCTTAGATTTAATAGCTTACTGATTTTCCTGTGTTTCCAATGACATACATAATCAAAACAATCTATAAATATGACATTTTTATCTATATTCTTCTAAACCTTCTCTCTTTCTATTTCTCTCAATACACAGCTCCAAAAAGGTCAGTTCCAATAGACCAGTAATGTTAGAAATCTTTATCTCAATTCTCTCCTTAAAGGAAATGCTAATTTTTTAAAAAAATTAGTAGTATAATTATTTTTGTTAATGTATACATGTGCCATGTATTTTTGGTATATAGCCTTTATCAAGGAAAGATAGTTATTATTTGGATCTAGTTTTATAAAATTTACCCTACCCAATAGATTTTGAACCTCATGGGATGCTTTTTATCTCCTCTATCTAAAAAGAATGATGATATGATTTTCTCCTTTTGTTTAACTAATACAGTGAATCACATGAATTGATTGGCTGATACTGAACCAACCTTGCATTCTCAAGGATAAACCCACTTGACCAAATTGTATTATAGTATAGATTAGCTTTTGCTGTATTACAAACCACCTCAAAACTGAGTGGCTTAGGGAGATCAGCTTGGTGCTTTGTGACCACCTAGAGGGGTGGGATAGGGAGGGAGACACAAGAGGGAAGAGATATGGGAACATATGTATATGTATAACTGATTCACTTTGTTATAAAGCAGAAACTAACACACCACTGTAAAGAGATTATACTCCCATAAAGATATAAAAAACAAAACAACAACAACAAAAAACTTACTGGCTTAAAATAGCAATTACTTGGCCATTTGGGACTGCATTCATCTGGGTAGTGTTTTACTTTTGGTTTTATCTGGGCTCCTTCATGCAGTTTTAGTCAACTGATGGATCAGCTGAGTGAGAGCTGGTCTGAGACAGCCTCACTCACAGGTTTGGTGGTTGGCTTGGACAGTGGGAGCACCTGGTCCACTTGTCTTCAGAACCTAGTGGGCTAGTCCTCGGCAACTGAGCCATCAAGCTCTTTTGCTATTGTCTCATCATGTGGGTTGAGTATGCCAAAGCCCAGTCCTGCTGAAGTGGTGACTCAGGAATGAGGGTGTCAGAAGGGGATTGCACCATAATTTTTGAAACATCCTATCACAATGATTTTAATATACCCTAAAACTCTGTGGAATAATAGTGTATTTAGGTTTTTGACTTATATTTTTAATAAGGAAAATTTGATTGTAATTTTTTTTTATATTGCCCCTGTTTGGTATAATATTCTTCTTGCACCTCTAGCCCCATTATTCTAGCTTGGGGTACTTAAAATGTATTGAAGGGAATAGAAATGAGTATTGCATCTTAAATAAAATAGTCTTGGACAAGTGGTTCCCACTTATCACTGAGGTTGTTCAAAAGGCTGCACTCTCACAGTGGACTATTGAAGCCTTATGCACACCAAGCATTACATCTCACTCATACCTTACTAGCATTCTTGTGCTGGTTCCTTGATTTTAATTTAAAAAGTAATAAGTACTTGAAAAAATACAAAGTAAGAAGCAAAAACCCTCCATCACCCTAGTCTCTTTCCCTCAAAGGGGAAGCAACTATAAAGTTAAGATGTCAATTAAAAAATATTTACAAGATGAAAATGATTCTTCAAAGTCCTTGGGGGCATTTAATCATTGAAGGGTATGCTGAAGAAGGTAAGTAACAGTTTGACCTCCAATCCAGAGACAATTGGCAGTAAGTGTAAACAGTGCTCTAACAACATGGCCTAATAGAACTATAGAACTAAAGAAAAAGCTAGGATTAGGATTATTGGGCCCGAATTCACATTGTTCCTAATGAAGAACCTTAAAATCACGAAATATTGACTGATCTCTAATTCTAAGTCATTCCAGAATGCTATTTTCTATGTCGAGGAGTGGAGTTTGAGAGAGACATAAGAAGGAATAAAGTCCAATTTGGTTTTAAAGAATCATGGAGAAATGAAGATTATTTCTTTCATAATTTCCCCGTAGATAGAGCTCTTCTATGACTGACTGTTTCACTAAAGCAGGGAAATACAGGGTGTTATCCAGAAAATCATATCAGTTTACTTCAAGTCAGTCCTCTTCTGGGCAAACACATCTTTAACTTCATTTGTATTATATAGTATTTTAAATTATGAATTGTTTTGTCTTCTCAGGTCAGTTTCTTCTAGCCACGTGGGTTTGTTCTCTGTTTATTCCTTCCTCCTTCCCTCTCTTCCTTCTTCTCTCCTGTACTCCCTTTTTTATTACTGAATTGGAAAGACGATTTCCTTATATATGCTAAACTATGCAATAGCAAAACCCCAAAATATAACTAATGTTTTATGAAGAAGACAATAATGAAAAAAAATTATAGTGGAAAAATCTTAGGAAACTGGAAGGAATTTGGGGGTCTTTCTGTTTCGAAGTAGATTTGGAATGTGCATTTCAGGTTCTCTTTTTTAATGCAGGGTTGCTAGTTGAGCCTTTATTTTGTTTCCAGAAAAACAATCAGCTTACATATTTTTTTTAACAAGGTTTTCTTCACCTTTGGAAATTAGTAATGATTAAAAAGAATATTATATAGTTAAGTGATGTCTAACATTTTTCCTCATGGGGTCACCGTACTTCAGGTTATAGCCCTGATCTGTTTAATCCTCCAACAATCCTGAGAGGGAACAAAGGGGCAGATGTTCTTTCCTCATTTCACAGATGAGAAAACTGAGGTTCAAAGATTCAAAGTGAGGTTAAGTGCTTCTGCCAAGGTCATTATCTGAGGTGAAGCTGGAGCCAGGAATAGCACCTCATCCTCTTGTTTTCTCTCATGTGATTCTCCATCCGCTGACCCACTCTGACTATAAAAACGCACTGTACCAGGCCTCACACAGTCCCTGAAACGTTCTTTTAGTAGGACACTATGGTAGTGACAAGATTGAACAGATATAAAGAATGCTGTAAAAAAGGACCTGTCTTTTTTGTTGACTCCATCCCATAAAATTCCACAGCCACACTGCATGAGAAACATGAGACATCCATTAAGATCATGTTCCCATGAGTTCCCAAAATTTAGCTAGAACTAGATTTTGCAGAAATTGAAGACACATCTTGTGGCCTGACTGCTGAAAATGAGTGTCTCAGGAGTCAGAGAGGCATTGCTGCTCAACGCAGTCAAGAATGTCCTTTGCTAATTATTTCTCCTCCATTTCTGAGGGAATTTAAATTCATGATCGGCACCATATATTATACTTCAATACTATTCATCATCCATCTTGTACGTATTTGCAGGAGAGAATGTTGCCCAAGTCATTATATCCCGCCATGATTCACAGTCGTATGACCTTAGGTGGCAGCTCAGCAGGAGCTTACCAGTGCCTTAAATCATCCCTGTTGTGGACATACAAGAGCGTGACCTCTGACTTCCCAAGCTGTCTCTTCATGAAATGAAAATGGAACTGAGAGTTTAAGGGAAAGTGTCTGGCTCTTGTAGTCATCTAATGAGGTCCTCATTTCTAGCTGCTAAGCATGCCCTTTAATTGGCGATCACTCGAAAATCAATGATAATATAACTGTCCAACTCTTTGGAGCTATTTTTCTCTCTGCTTTCTATCCTGCAAGTACACGATAAAAGAAACCACCCATTCAGCCATTATCTTGTGTCACTTACTATTCAGAGATCAGTCTTCCTTTATGTGCTCCTTCAGGAAAGACCTGGGTTGTATTTTTCACTTGCCTTTCAGGCAGAGAGTAGAGTCCTTGGCACAGATTAAGTCCTCAAAAATGTTAGATGGGTGGATGGGTGGGCAGTGGATTGTAGCACATGAGCAACTACAGTAGCATTGTGATACATGACAAGGAAATGACCTCAGTTGGGGAAATAAATGCCTAGCACATATGCCACCACTTTCCCCTTCCATCTTCATTACAGTCCTTACTAATCTATTATGACATTTTTTCCCATTGGGTCTAGACATGACCTCAGGATCCTTGTAGAATATAAACAGTCCTGTGCAATGTAAACCTTGTATAATGTAAACAATGCTTTACTGTTTGATTTGAGTTGGGACACGAGAAGAATCCTATTTTCCGTCCATAACATAGACGTTGGGAATAATAGCTAATGCTTATGTAAACATATAGATTCATAGGATAGAAAAAATAAGTTTTAAGAAATGACCTAGTACAGACTCAGGGGGAAAATATATGTTAACTTGATTATAGAAATTTGGTTCAACCACTCAGCTTCAACCTTCAAAAATCATGTCACTTTTAATTTTAAACCAACATATGAATCCAAGGTATAGCAAAATAAACCATAAACCTTGCAGAACAGGGCCCTTCTAGATACGATCTCGTTAGGACCTGATCCTCCATGGTTGTATCTACACAGAGGGGTAATGCCAGGTCCCCTACTGGGAAGTTGAATTGGAGGAAGAGATAGACATAGAGGTACTATGGATAATTCTAGACTGACATGGTCATCAAGAAGTCCTATGAAAAATAATTTCTGGTGAGTATAGAGTAAATCAGCAATGAGAAATGGAGAGGATTGGAATTAAGTAGACTCATCACTAGTCCGTGGTTATTACCAGTGTACCAGTTTAGCAATGAATTACTCAAGGTAATTGATGCTAGGTAGTCTAACAAACACTCCTGAAAGCCAAGTGTCTTAACTTAATAAATGTTTATTTCTCTTGTCAGAGACCAGTGTGAATTAGGTGGTTCATTCTTAGCAGATTGCTTTCAAGTAGTGAATCAGGAACCCATGCCCCCCTCCACCTTGAGGTGTTGTCTTAAATGCATGACTACCTAAACTACAGCAGAAGGGAACATGGGCAATCATGCATAATATCTCCTGGCCAGGCCTGAAAGTGGTAGACCCATACCCTTTCAACAAGAATGCAAAAACTTGACCTCTGCCTGGCTCCAAGGGAGGTTAGAAAAGGTCATTGTTCTGTGTGTCCAGGAAGAGGAGAATGAAATGCATCTCACTGTCTCATCCATAGCTGAAGGCAGGTAATCTGTGAGAGAGAGCAATGTTTGCAGATGGTGATACGTGAAGATTGAGGAAGATTGATTTCTCAATCATTGAGGAGTACTGTTCCATCTAACTGAGTTCTGAATGGTAATAAAGTCATCCACTGAAAACTTACCAATCTAGTTTGTGTGCAAGATATTATGAATTATAGTCTTACCGTTAATTTAGCAGACCCACAAATATTTACATCTACCAAGCACCGTGCTGGCAACTGCAGCTTACCAGTACTTCTTTCCTGGGCCCTGGATAATTTCCAGTAGTTGGTATCAGGATCTAAGCTATCCACTTGATGTGGACACTAGTCCCCTTGTAGCCCTGTCACAGGAGCCTTTAACCATTCGTGGCCAAAAACAAAGGAAATGGGCAAGAGTTACTGCTCTGCTTATCAGAAAGTGTCTCCTAAAGTCTTGTCTCCTAAATCATTTTTCCGGCCCCTTTATAGTAATTCTTTCTTTATTCACATTTCTTGGCCTACTGAACGCTATAATCAAATCCTCCCTCAATTTTCTTTTTTCTGAAGTATATAAAACTACATTTTCTTCAGCCTTTTTTTAAAAAAAATGATAATTATCTTGTTTATTTGTATTTGGAAAATCTAATGAGATCACATATTTAAAAATCACATACTATCAAAAGATAAATAGTAGTAGTAATACCTTCTGGAATATTTTTGCCCCTCATCCAACCAACGTTAGGTCCCTTACCCCCTTTCTTAGCAACTTTTATTAATTTCTTATGTGTCTATCAGAAGTTTTTTGTGGCAGACGTACATGTGTATGTTTCAGAGGTTACTGTTGTCATGAATTCACAGAAGCCAGAGCCTGGAAAGCATTAAGTGGTCCTGAGTACCCCATTTCCAATGAGAGAGCGTAGCAGTGCTCAAACGGCTGGGTGTCCTATAATTCAACTCAATTCTCGCACTATCTACCTGTAGATATCATCAGATCTCACATGTTAAGGGCTCAGTCCAGCAGGAATGCACACACACACTTCAGGTGCCAGTCACCAAGTATATGTTGTCACCTGTGCTTCTGACCCTTGTACCACAGATCAGAGGTTCCAACGACCCCCTTCTTAGCTTTAATTAATTTGCCCAAGTGACTCATAGAACTCACAGAAATATTCTATTAACTAGATTAACGGGTGTATTATAACATGATAAAACTCAGCAACAGCCAGATAGAAAACATGTATAGGACGAGGTATGGGGAGAAAGCATGGAGCCCACTCTCCCCAAATCTCCATGTGCTCACCAACTGGGAAGCTCCCTGAACCCTGTCCTTGGGGGTTTATGGAGGCTTCAGTACACAGGCATGTCTGAATAACTCATTGGCCATGGGCGATTGAGCTCAGTCTTGAGTGGCTCTTCCCTGCCCTGAGGGCAAGGGGGTGGGACCGAAAGTTCCAACCTCCAATCACAAGGTTGGCTCCACAGGCTGCCGGCTCCCATCCTTAGGTGCTTTCTAAAGATCACCTTGTTAACATAACAAAAGACACCATTATCATCTCATCACTTATGAAATCCCAAGGGTTTTAGAAACTGTGGCAGAAACTGGGACAGAGACCAAAAATATAAATCTTATTACTCCTAAAGCACAGTTATCTAGGTAAATGTTTGTATCACCCCAAACAGGCAGTAGTCACCAGGGAAAATAAGTTAATTGCCAGTCTTTTCTATTAATTTTTAAAAATCAGATTTAAGAAGAGAATTTTTGAATGGCCAGTGAAAATGTCTCTTACTTTAGCTCTTGCCCTTTTCTACTTATTATTTATTTTTTCAATTTTTAGTTTAGTTTTGAAAACTGTCTTTAAGTTATTTTAAAGTTACAACCGAACCTTCCAGGGTTAAAAAAGTATTGCGTCTCTTGAAAGATTATTTTAGACTTAGTGAAATGGATTTGATGCTAGAGAACATGTGACATCATACATTTGACCTTTTTGAAATGATTTACATTATATCAGCTACATTTTAAGTCCAGCAACTGTAACCAAAAAAAAGAAAAAAAACACCCTACTAATTAAGGCAACTTTGCAGATTGATGGCATTAGATTATCAATTAAGATCTCAGGTTTAAACCAGATTTTTCCTCTAAATAGTGATCCAAAGAACACTAGTTTTACGGTCATTCTAATTAGTCAGACAGCCTTCTGATTGTTTAGTGCCTTCACTTGAAGTTTGTTAAATATTTTGAATCTCACCTATGCTCCCATGGGACATTAGTGAATGTGAAGTCAACAAAAAAGAAAAAAAAGTAAGAAAAAGGATTTTGTAGTAAAATAAACTTGAGAAATCCTGGGTTCAGGAAATTTAAACATGTTTCGTGACTGGAGGACTTTTGAGATATGGAATGAGCTATAATGTGCTCTGTGAATTTCACTGTTAAGTAGAGTTTGGTCTGAAGTGTTTTTAAACTTTATTTGGCTCTACAACCCTTTGTCAGTGGAACATTTTAAAGGACTCTTTGTTTCTAGCAACTTTGGAAAATGCTGTTCTGGTCTCAGTTAAGCCCTTGAAATCTTAGCATTTGGAAGGAGATCCACACACAAGCTCATCCAATTTCTGGTACAGAAATCTACCATGTATCCATGCTATAGGCTCACTCAGCTGTGGATGAGTATTTTGATAACAAAATGCTCACTACCCATAAATCAGCTGATTCTATAGTCGGAATGCTGGTCTATTAGGAGGTTTTAACCTTTTAAGTGCCTTTTACTATTAGAAAATTTTAAGTTTTAAAATTTTGTCTATTGGACCTAGATCTGATCTCTGGATTAAGATAAGTCCTATTCAAGTAAAAGAATCCTCATTTTTCAAGGATGATTTGTACATGAAAAAAAAAATCCATATACTTCAAATCATCTGTAAATAGTGACTGAAGAGTAATTGAAAATACATTTGAAAATAATTTTCATTTGAAATTTATGTCAAAATATGTTATTATATAAATGAATCCAGTATATTTTCTCTTATAGCCAGTAAAATTTAGGTTAAATTTTAATTAAGCACAAGTGCTACAATTAAAAAAAAGAATTACATTTTGTTTTGAGTGATTATTTCAGCAAAACTGGTTTATGGGACAGTAAACTCTCCTTCCCTGCATGTTCAATGTTAGCAGCTCAAACAGGCTAATTCTGGTAAAAATTCAACAGTTTTCCAAGGCCTTCTCTTAATTATTTGATACTCAATTGTTTTTTCTTTTACTTCTATTGTATCTCTTCTTTAAATTGTTAACTGCACATCCTCATTTATCAATGGCTTTGTATGTTTAACCCAGCAGATCTCTGGTATTATTTACAATGGCTTCATGATATTATATCTTTAAAATTCAGAATTTCACTTTAAAGTTGATTTGAATTTTATTTCTATTATACGGTATTATGTTTATGTTATGAATCCATCAGTGAGTAATTTTCTGAAACAGGATGAGCAGTTTGCTGACTTAGAAGGGCTGGAATCTATAGACACCTTAACATTAGGATGTAGATAACGAATAGTTGGATGACAGGAAACCCTGTTATATGAAAACAGGAATAATAATGAGTGTTCCAAATCTTATCTTTTCTGTTCTTACTTTTCTCCAAAGGTTAGTTCTAGAGTCCTTAATTCTCCATTCAGTATTAAATGATTGACTATTTGCAGCCTTCCCACCATTCTCCCCACTTCTAGGTCTGAGTTGGATAAACCTTTTGGTTTCATCCTTTCTTTGTGAAGTAGTGTTCCTAGTCAAGCCAGAAGGCTGTTCCATTAAAGGTTTAGCATTTTAGTGATTTTAGTAGTAAGAGTAAGGATAAGTGGTCTTCAGCCCATCACAGTCTTCCACCCAACCTTTCTTCAGATGAATTTCCTGCAGTAGAAAAATTAGACAACCAGGCTGAATGATTGAGTCCCTGACTATGACTAGCAATGGACTACTCAGCCCTGGCTTCCTGGGCTTGCCATCCTTCAAAAACAGCCTGCCAGATGGAATCTCAATACCCTAGCTTGGCATTCAAGATACTCATACTCTAACCCACCAAAATCCAGTTCCAGTAGTTCTCCCCACTTCTTTCATACAGCAAATATCCATTCACCCAACTGCATTCACTTATCTGGAGTACAAGTTCTTTTCCTTATATTCCAATATATCCCTATTTCATCTGCCTAGGAAGTCTTTCAAATTCTTCACAATCCTAAATACTACATGGTCTTTACTTTCCTACCATTACAACTTGACCTTAAGAAAATTTTTGCTTTCCAAGATCTATAAGTCAATCAATCAATAAACCATTAATAAGTTCATAGGCTGCTTCAATACAGTTCTCCTCAATACAAATATAGTTGTCAATCCTTAATAATAACAGCTTATATTTGATCACATAGAAATGTATTTTAACTCACATATTTGTTATCTAAAATGATAGTATAGCACTCTTCATTTTGTTGGTTATTTTCACGTATTTTAATGTCAGTATCACCTCTTTGAAGACTTAAAGTATATGTTGTCCATTTTTTCAGTATTTTAGTATCCTGCCCTGTTTTACACTTAGTGGGTGTTCAATAAATGACGTTGACACTTCACAGAATGGAGAAAATTTTCCCTAATCCTACCTAATCCTACAAGCGTTGACCCTCTCTGACTTTGCACATCACTTGTTAATGGCAGCTGGGTAGTTGTGTTTGATAGAAATTCAAGAAAAAATTTCTACATGTTTCAAGACCAAAGCAACAGTCATATGAGGACCTTAGCATCATGAATATATTCTTAAACATATGCAATGGAGAATTGCACTTTTATGATTTTGTGATGAATCACATGTAAAACAGTCATTCACATTTTATTTATTTATTATTTTTAAATATCTTTATTGGAGTATAATTGGTTTACAATGGTGTGTTAGTTTCTGCTTTATAACAAAGTGAATCAGCTATACATAAACATATATCCCCACATCTCCTCCCTCTTGCCCACCCCTCTAGGTGGTCACAAAGCACTGAGCTGATCTCCCTGTGCTATGTGGCTACTTCCCACTAGCTGTCTATTTTACATTTGGTAGTGTATATATGTCCATGCCACTCTCTCTTTGTCCCAGCTTACCCTTCCCCCTCCACGTGTCCTCAAGTCCATTCTCTATGTCTGCGTATTTATTCCTGTCCTGCCCCTAGGTTCTTCAGAACCATTTTTTCTTTCTTTCTTTTTTTTTGTAGATTCCATATATATGTGTTAGCATATGGGATTTGTTTTCCTCTTTCTGACTTACTTCCCTTTGTATGACAGACTCTAGGTCCATCCACCTCACTATGAATAACTCAATTTCGTTTCTCTTTAGAGCTGAGTAATATTCCATTGTATATATGTGCCACATCTTCATTATCCATTCATCTGTCGCTGGACACTTAGGATGCTTCCATGTCCTGGCTATTGTAGATAGAGCTTCAAAGAACATTGTGGTACATGTCTCTTTTTGAATGATGATTTTCTCAGGGTATACGCCCAGCAGTGGGATCGCTGGGTTGTATGGTAGTTCTATTTTTAGTTTTTTAAGGACCCTACCTACTGTTCTCCATAGTGACTGTATCAATTTACATTCCCAGCAACAGTACAAGAGTGTTCCCTTTT